>NW_010531045.1:85859-106427 GCF_000687285.1 Phaethon lepturus | reverse complement strand
CCTAATGCAAACCCAGTTGAGAGGTCTAGGGGAAATACTGGATTTATCTTTACTCTCTGTCTGTCTTGAAGTATGTTAAGAAATTTGGCAAGATATTGTTTCTATGTATTTGCATTCTACTGGCCACAATCATATAATCTATAAAATTGAGTTTATTCATAAAGAGTCCTTTAACAGTCATACAAAACTTTGCAGAATCATGAGCAGAGCCTGCTGAAAAAGTACTTGGATTAAAAGCACAAAAGCCTCTATGCTTGAAAAACAAAATCAATGAAGAATCCTAAAACCTCAACCAACCATCTGCCATGTTGGCCAAAAGCAATTATGCCGCGATGATCAATTTTGCTAAAAGGGTCCACGTAAGGAGGGAAATTAGGTCATTAAAAAGAAATAGCCTATACTAAAACATCCTGGGGCAACATAGCTGGGTGAAATTCAGAGCCAATGAGTCTCTGACACCTAATACCCGTTCACTAGGAACTACATCTGAAAAACAAAAAGCTATCATGCAATACGGAATTGGGTTTGCACCTGCTTTTATGAGTACATTATTATTTCTTGCAGAATAAGCATTACAGCCAAAGCTAACAGATAAAACCACATAAATTAAGGTGCCTGCACATAAATGGCTAAGCTAACAGATACACAGTCAGTGGAGTCTAGAGGGCTACTCAGTTTGTAGCCCTGGTGTTAGCACTGCCAAAGCCTTGCCAGAGGCCCACTTAGACTAACGCTGGACTATACAGGCCAAGGAATTCTTCATCGCTTGCCCTTATGCAATGTATATTCTTGCCTCTGCTGTGAGATGAAGCTGTGGGGAATCTTTGCTGATGCACAGGATTTTTAGGACCTACCAGGAACTTTCTGAAACGAGGCTGCTGTTGATATGCAAAACTTACATGTGAAATTTTGATAGACTTACCTGAAACTAGGATGAATTCAATGTCTTGTCAAATACATATATTTTAATAAAGGCCTATCACACACAGCCATGTGCATGAGGCTAATGAGGTTTAAGAAGCAGGTAGCTTAATGCCAACACCAAAAAAGACAGTAGCCTCCACTGCTGAGAGAAGATAAAAGAACCATCCATTAAGCTCGCATCTCTTTACTGAAGAGGACAGCACCTGGCCTGTGGCTTGTTTGATTTGGGGAAAAAAAATGGTGAGCAGTTGTGTTAACCACTGATGTCAGGTAACAAGCTGCTTACAGTTCATGTTTTTGCTATATTTGTATACAATATATGCTCATTAACACAGATTTCTTGTAACTTTGTCTGTCTGCTGTGTTTTTCCAGATCCCATAAAACAAAATAGTTGTAACAGATGACCACATATGTGTGGTCCACATTATGTGTTCACTTATGTGAACCACATAAGCTGTTCACTTCATGGCAAGTTCAGGCACTTTTATTAAGATATGTAAATTTACATGTTAGTCTTCAAACTGAATCTCAAGTGTCTGACGTGACACAAGGTATCAAATATGCATAAGAACTCCTTCTCCTCATGAAATCTAATGAATAAAGACAGTTATTCTAGTAATAATTTCTATTAAAGATCACCATTTAATATGAAACACTTACCTAATGTGCCAAAAAAGTCATTACCCAAGAAAGGAAATCCCGGTCTATTTGCTAGAACTATCATTCTAAAATCAGGATGAATAACTATTACATTTTCTCTCCCCTCTACATGAGCATGATCTGGAAAAGAAATAAAATGTATTAATTGCGTATTTAAGCTTTGCAATTATGAATGAATTAAATATAATTAGACTACGAGAATTCTTCTTAGCATTAGAAGATTCTTCTAATCTAATTATATTCTTCTTTCTTCTTAGAAGAATAGTTGCAAAAAAAGGCTCAATAGCTTCTCTGCATGTCATTCAGCTATGAGTGTTCTAGGTTTCATTTTAAAGTTTCATAATTTGTTTCATGAAAATTTAACTCAAGTGTTTCATTTAAAAAAGGTAGAAATTCATCCACTGCTCTTGGAGTGGGAACTACATGTCCTATTTATATTTAATTTCACCAAAATGCTGAAGCCAATGATGAATAAAATGTGTTTTTATGTGAGTCTGACACTATCTGATCTGGGAACACAGGACTGAAATTCCTCCTGGTTATTACAAAAATCTGTGAGAAGCCAGAGACACGTGATTTCACACATGGGAAGACTGTTTCTCCAAAATGAGTCAGACTGGCCCCACTTATTCCCTTGCAGCATGTTGCCAGTGGCACACGGTGTTTGGGAATCCTTTTAACCTCCTCTAAAAAACTGCAGTAATAACTGAGACTGGCTAGCAAGATATTTAAAAACATGCCCACCTACAGTTTACAACGACAAGCAAAATTTAGGTGTTGTGCCATGCAAGTGCTGAATGATTGCTCCACCCAAACACTGTTCCCTATATTGTTAAAAAGAAACTCATTATGTAAGTTACAGTGTCTACTAACATCAAGAGGGCATTTCAAACATGGTCTTTCTTTGAAAAATGATGAAAATTATTTAGTTCCTGCAATTCATATGAATTAAATTCCATTAAATTACAAAATACTCTCATCCTACAGGATATCTTTAAATAATATAAGCATATGCAATATTTGATTAGATGAAACCCCTCATAATTCAACCTTAGATATACTCATATCTTCAATTCTAGATCTGATCAAATTATACCTTAATACGTCCAGATGGGCATAACCAAGATCATAATTTGGTCAACTAGATGTTTATTTCTTATGGTGAATGAGAAGTAGAGAGGTCAACTGACTGTTTGTTTGGTTTGGTTTTGTTTGTTTTTTTTTTTAATTTTTTAGCAAAATTCTCCAGAATGCTAATTTAAGAAAAACTTCATGGCTACTGCAGAAGCAGTATAGAAAATGACTGTAAATTCTTTAATTGTTAACCTTTTAGCATCAAGTACTTTTTTCATTTGGACTCTTTTGGGTCTGTACTTAGTAATGTAATTGCTGAAAACCAGCAACACATTATATTTTACTGTAAATGATCAAAACGCTTTCTATCTACTTACTGGCAACAATTCGCCTTCCATCTGACAAAACCATTTCCCCACTTTCCACTAAAGTTTTTAAGACACAGGTAACATTTGTTGGTGCTTTGTCTGCCTCATCAATTACCAAAATATGTCCAAATTTCACTGCTTTTACCTAGAAGAGAAAAGAATGAAAACATCACAACTGGCCAAAAAAACCTGCAAGAAACTTAATTACTGATTTCTCAGCCAGTAGGAGTGACATCTTGGTGGCACTGAGACAAGAAGGGGACTCAGAACAGGAAGCTATGACCGAACTGTAGCAGAGAGGAGGAAGGTGAGACAAGAAAGGTGGGTGTTTCCGTGTCTTCAGGATACGGATGGAAAGGGCTGTGCTAAGGAGGGAAGTGAGGAGCCTGACTGAGAATGAAATGGAGTGCTGACAGAGAAGAGCAAAAGCAGTTTGTACCTAGACTGTCAACATGTAGCTGAAAGAACTAAAGAATGGCTGCAACAGCTGTTTGGAGTCCAACTTAGCAGGTAGGTGTTAAATACTACAAAATAGGAGGAGGAAAATACCACTCTACCAGTTAGAATGTGTCAGGTTAATACTACATTATTTTCCATACTCATTTTGTACGTGCAGACTCCCAAGAATATCATCTTATTGGCATTTGGCACAGCAAACGCAGCAAATGTGACCAAAGTAAAAGTTAATGAAATGTTACCACACTTACTATGCCATGAAAGTAATCAAATGACAAAGAATTTTCTTATTTGAAAAGCCAGCTTGTTTTAAATGAAAAGCATTCACAAATATACAATCCAAATGTTCCTACTGACCAGTGGTGAATCTTCGTATATAATAAGACCGTCTTTGACAGAAGGTTGTAGGGTAAGGCTTTGCACAGTGGTATCCCTGAAATGTGGAAAAACGGACAGCATTAATTAAAAATACACAGGAACTTTAGTTACAATAAAATGACAAACTGAAGGGTCTCTTTTTCTAAGAAGAAAAAAGATCTTTTTTTTTTTAGAATTCTTGAAGAACTTGAACTGAGAACAACATAGATTTGTGGTCAAAGGTGAGTATCCCTCTCTCTGCCAGAGCTTTCATGGTAGTTCTCAATTTCTCATAAAGCCTGGAAATGAAAACACTGAAAAATGAACCTGTATCTTTTCCATGTACCACATTACTACTGTTACTACTATTTCTAGTTAAGCATCCTTAAACTGTCATTTACATGGCAAACAGGAGAATCTCTCCAGAAGAACCAAACAGGAATTTGCAATATTTGACTAATACTGATTAGTCAAATCAGTAATGTTTTAGTTACTCTTCTCCATATATCACCAAGAAAACAAAAAAAGACTAAAAATACTCATGTGGAGTTCTAAAAATTGGTTCTTTTTAGTTCTATCTAAACGATACCAGACGGAATAATTTTTACTAGCACTTGCTACATTTTATATTATGGACAGTGTAAGCTCTTAGATGGGACAGATGCTTTAATAGAACAGTATTTCTTTTTGAAATTCTATTTGTGTTTGAATTACTCAAATGATTTTTTTCCTTCAAATTTAAAAGTGTTAATTAAAATCTGTAATGAAAATATTCCTTAATCTTCACTATTTTCATCTTTTTCAACCACCACTGAATGTACAGATAAATAAAAACCATTTCCAATTAAGAAAGGCCCAGCAACAGACATGACCACACTGGATTTAACTACATAAATTATGTCCATAACTTAGGGAAAACCCCTCCTGACTGTACCACATACTTGTCAAAACCTTTGTCGAGATTTGTAAAACCAACCCCATTTACCTCGGAGTTCAGAGGGATCAATGAGCTAAGGAAATGGGTGGCTGGGTGATGACAGAAAGTCCCCATAACTCCCTGGTTTCATGGGCAACAGGATATGCAATTCAGTCTTAGAGTAAGTAGGCTATGCCATCCCTTTCCTCCCTCCTGTAGTTCAAAATTTGGATTAGTCTGCGTCAACAAAATGATGGATGTGATAAAAATCTAGGAGGAGAGCCTCACTTACAGTGCTGGGGATCCACGTGCTGGTCGATAGGTAAGGTTGATAAGCTTTGCATTGCATGTGAGACTTGATGCAACAAAAATCTCTTACCCTTCACAGCCATGCTGTACAGCAGTACTGTTTGCTTAAGCTAAGCTGACTCACTGCTCCAAATATCCACCTTAGTTCTATCTTTAATTTTCTAACACCTTGTAACAAACCAACAATATTCTGATAAGCTCCACGGGTACAGGAAATCAAACACAGTACTGTTTGCAGCAAACTATTAAATGGCCAGCTTCCAATTACAGCATAACATGCACATTTCCTTTATTTGAAACTGCTGTCAGCAGGATTTCTGTCCCTAATAACTAATAATTTCTTCTTCAGCTTTAAACTCATGATTGATTTATCCCAGCATTTCCCATGCACAGGAATAAAGCATAGGGTGGGAAGAGAGATTTTTAATGTTTAGCTACTTCATCCGAACTTTAATCCAGGAGGGGAAAGGTTACAAAGCTGGGACCACCTTCGCTTCATTTAACCCTGCCAAATGCGGCCCGTCACAAGCAGCAACACTCCCCAAAATAGTTATATTCATGTTGTATTTACTTGCAACATATAATTTTTTAAACCTCTAAAATAAGCAGTAACATTAATCTATTATCTTAGAAAACCTACCATGGACATAAAAACAAACCTTCCATTGTCATCCTGCTTTTCTACCCATTTCTATGCTGGGCAGAGAAATCAATAATGGATCCAAAAATAACAATAAACCAATGACTTTTATTTCCTGAACACAGATTATTTAGGGGCTAAATTCTCAGACTGTATGTATCAGCCTACCTCCATTACCGGTTATCATTTTTGGTTCAAGACTACACAGTTGCAGATGTAGAGGAATTTTAAAATTTGTAAATCAAACTGTAGAGTATATGAAGGCACTGTCACAGGTTACTCATTACTCAGAAATAATTAATGGAATAATGTTCTAAGGAATTAATCCAAGGAGAAAAGGGGAAGGCTTTGTCAAATCTGAACTGTTATCTCTTTAAAGTAATAGAAAGGTGAGAACATGGGAGTATCTAATGAAAGCATAGGCCAAGAATAGTGTAAAGGAAGATGAAGCATTACAGGATGCTTTACAGATCATAAACTTGCACTTAAAAGACAATACCTGAAAAAAATAAAGTGAACAGAGCATGGTGGGAAAGGAAGATCTCTAGTGGTGGCATGGATGGGCACCGGCAGAGATGGAAGAAAAGACACAAATGCCAAATGGTGTTTTACTGTAACACAAAATAGTGTATTTTACTTTTGGTGAGCTAGTTAATCCTCTGGCTCTGCAGAGATCACTTATTACTAACTTGTGCTTAGTATCACCAGCAGCCCACAGAAATCCTTAGGATGATCTCATTCTTCAGAGAAGACAGAGTTGACCGTATCTTTGGAGGAAAGAAACACTAGAAGAGTTTACAGTTTACTTAAGTGCTATTATAAAAGTTGCATAAATCAGAAAAAAAATTTGAAGGTATCAAAATGAAAGAAGAATTGGCATCCTAAATCTAGCTTCTAACTTTTTTTCTTACTTTGTCTGTGGTTCCCTCCTTTCTTCTCCTTTGTTACTATTCAGCCCTCATATTTTAAAGGAAATATTTCAGTGGATTTGCTATTTATTATAGAGGCTAAATATACAGCCAAATATTAATTCCAATGGCTTGATGATGTAAGTGAATGCAAAACTCCTGTACTTGCTTAGGCTATTACATTCAGCCATGTATATAAGAATGATTTTGCCAGGATTAGTACAGGTAAGTGTTATTTTCCTTTCAGAAGCATAAGCTATGCAATTAAATGTCATTAATTTCTGTTCTTCAGAAACCTAACATGATCTGAACACAGTAAAGAATGGCTAAAAATAATTTGCCTCCTTAGGGTTTCTTTTATTCTTAAATTTCCACCTTGTAATGAATTATGTAGATGTAAAGACACTGAAGTACAGAATAATAAAAATAACCTAAGTCTGAAATATTTTTGAATAATATGGTATGCAGATTTTCCTAAATGTAAAAGATGTCTGGCACTCAAAACATTAGACTGTAGAATTTCACTCCCACAGGAAAGGAACTAAAAACTGTAATTCACATTCACTTATTAATATTAGCATTTTAATATTAACTAGGCTCTAACAAAGACATAAATATCAAAACCTCCTAATTTCATCACATTTGGCACTCAAGATGAAAACAGTTCTGACACAAAGAGCCAAGAATGTGGGAATGTAGAAGCGAGTGAGAAAAGCTGTCTGACATACTGTTATTCTACTTAACTGAACTGATTTGTCTTCTTCTGATTGTAAAAGAAAAATATGAAAAGCTCACTAATGTTTTTCCTGAGAAAGTATTTTTTAGTCAAGCAAGCCATCCTCACAATCTCTCCATACAGGGGAAAAAAAAAAAAAAAAAGGAGGCCAAAAAAAAAAATCTCCTACTGAAACTCAGTAGCTCTTACGATAATACCACTCAATTCATAGCGGGACTTCTGAGAATTCTTTTGATTTTTTTTTTGTTTATTATCTCACATCAGTGACTTTTATTTATTTTTTGCTACTGGTACATTATTTAACCTAAAGGCAGCTTTTTATGAGGTCTATAGACTTACTGGAACATATCAGTCTATGACAGTTACTAGTTCTTTGACCAGCAATGCCTTATTTCCAGGGAAAAACTATGAAATGCAGCAGGAGAAATTTCCATCAACCACAGAGACTGTTCAGTCCATTCTGCCCCTGTCAATTTTCAAGATTTACCTAAATTCTATTAAATAATTGAATTAAAATAATTACTCCTACAAGAGAGAAAAGGAACTGCTCCTCATAGCTCTTTATTGTTTAGAAGAGAATTCTCCTCTACACAAATTCAATCAAGGAGTTCAGCATTTCTTATTCTGTTCATGGGATACAAACTTCCTCCCAGATTCTTTTCAAATGAAAACTTGGAGTTGTTTGGAAGAGCTGAATACCTCTATCGACAGACCCTGAAACAGGGCAGGACGGGAGGCAAAGATGGAAAAAAAGTAAGTCTCTCAAGCATTCTGGATATCCCGTGGTGACACAAAGGAGCTGAAACTAGCTAGAAGGAAAAATTAAGGGACAAAGGAGAATGATGTTCCTCTTCTCCTGAAATTTGTGTTAGTTCATGTGGGGGACTACCTGGCTGAAAGATGCTTCTTTAGAGAAATAAAATCAATGCATGACGTTCTTCATTAAAAATGTTACTGATATCTATATGACATATCTACAAATATTCATTGTATGTTTTGACACTTGTCTTCCCCAAAAGACGAAAACAGAATTTGATCTGTTATATAATTTACTCATTATCAACTGAACTTCAGGAATAGAAAAGATATTCCAGTGCTTTGTTTTAAGACCTGAGTCCTCAAGGAGGCTTACGCCCAAATACGGGACATAGTGTCAGGACCTCAGTTAACATTATAAACATCCATATTCACTGGAGTTACTCCATCTTCAAAAGTGCTGAAGAACACTGTGCTGGCTTTTGTACGTGCTTACACTGAGGCTGAAAGAGTAAGAGAGTATCTATGGAAGGCAACCTTGTGTTTTAAGGGTTGTTGCTCATGGTAACAAATGTAGGTAAATCAGATTCAGGTTTCTCCTTCCTCTTATTGTTCAAATGGAACTTTATGATAGTTGAAAGGAAAAATCAGAGACGCAAAACGTGTTCTAATAATTGCTGTTCTTCATTTCTGTGAGATACCTATCTATCTATCTATCTAAATGCCTATGTACATAGATATATATACCTTCCCAATTACATTGGACATTAATATACCTATCTGCTGTGACCTAATTTTAAGAGTATTTGAAAAATAATTAGGCCAAGTGCCATCTGAAGCTGTTAACTGGTTAAGCTAATCCACTCATGGATTACCCTGATGGCGATCTTAACACAAAGAAAGAATCAGCATGACTTTGACATTTACAAATGAATTTCTTTAGCCAACCTACCATACAGCTACTGCATTGCATGATCTGACCACTATGTTTAAGTAATTCTGAAGTATCTGAAAAGCCAACTGTCTTATTTCTCTGTTAAAATGACACTGTAAAGCCTTTGTGACTTATCTGTATGCACTGATAATTAAATCTCTTTTTTTTTTTTTTTTGCTAGGCGGTTACAGCTACTCAGCAGAATATGTAATTGTTTAAAATCCAAGAAATTACTTGCAGTATAAAGGTATTCATTACTCAGTACGACTGTGGGTAGCAGAACAAAGGCCAAAGGGAATTATATGTTTAATTCAGGTTATATGCTTAAATCAATAAGAATTACTTATACATGACCCATCTTTCAAAATGAGATGCAACGTTTTCACATGATTTGTTATAACATAAGAAATTCACTAACCCTAATTGTAAAATCCATAAATGAAGAAGCATGACACCCTACAGCTCCCCTTATTGTGTATAAGAATACGTTTCACTGAGTAAACAGCGAGAAGCTGTTACTTCAGCTTCAGAGGAAAATGAAACAACGGGGTCTTCTAACCTAAGCTGTTTCTCCGTAACAGCCACACAGCAGGATATTCAAGCTGAATTCAATTCCCACAAAAAGACAAATGAAGTACCTCTCTAACACCTGGAATCTGACAATAGCAGAGCTAGCCAGCCAGCTTATGAAGACCTAACATTGGAAATGGAGACCATTAGCTTGCATGAACTCTTGGAAGCTTTGCACTGCAACTCTGTACTGATTACAAATGTATTTAAGAAAAGGGGGAAAAACAACGATGAGTAAAAAACCACAGACACCTATTATATGCTAGCCAATACATTCAACACTTCACAACATAAATCTTTGTAACAAAAATATGCTTTTTATTTATTTTCAAACCTCATCTGTGTAAAGAATAAAACACATACTATAAAGTTACTGTGCAACATTAAAAGAAAGTATTCTAGACATACACATTCATGACTCAAAATCATCATGAAAAATTACCTAGCCTTTTTTTTTGTGGCTGCCAACATAAAAACACACAACACATACATCTTCACTGTGTTCAATGGATTCCTCTAATAAACCAGTGCAGCTTAAGAGCACTTTCTTCAACAACAGTCTGCTACAGAGATAGCTTTTCTGGGTTGTTCATTTTTAAAAACAGACCTGCAGAGTTATATCGGCATTTAAATTGTTTTACATGGTCCTATATTCTTTCAAGAGAAGATAACAAAATGCAATTATGCGAACAAGGAAGTCATAATTCTACAGTATCAGGTGTTCATCTCTGTCTTGGGCAAAGGAAGTTATTCCTTCTGAAACAACTTTTTAAATTAGAATTTAAAAAATCTGAAGTCAATAAAGCTGAAAGGGTAGTTTTAAATGATCTCAATAGGGGAAACAGGTAATTAGATTTTATACTGATTACATGTGCTGAAAAAGAGGGAAAGAAAATTAACATCTAAAGATTAATGGACAGTTTGTAGTAAGTATTGCTTGCAGGGACACCATAAACTCATTTTCCTACCCCAAACCTCTCCATTAATTTGATTGTTAAAGATCACGGCAAAATTATGTTTATTTTTAAAAGGACAACATATGTAAACTCAGTTAATTTTTGGAAGGAAAGATCATCACATTACTGTAATTTATTAGGGAACTAGAAAAGGCACAACACAAAATGTAGTAGATTTTTAAAATGAACCCTGTATCCCGCTTTCCAAACATCAGTCACTAGAACAAACACAGTAACTTTGACAGGAAAATGCAATACCACAGGTAAACTCTTTGAAAGGAAATACAACATTAGGAAAAACAGAATAAGGTAGACTAATATCTTCTAAAATAACGGGAAGATTATCAGATAGCAAACAGAATTTCTATAGCAATTAGTGTTCTGTTGCCAGTGGTGAAACATCAAACTTACAACAAAGCCAAATTGCTTTAGCATATACGTTGATGCCTAGAAAAGTGGGAAAAAAGTGATCTCAACTTGTAAGAAAAGGTATCAAATGGAAAACTAAGACTTCATATGGCTCATGTAAGGGCACACACCCTTTTATTTGAAAGCTAAAGAAGAAAACTTCCTACATTTTCTGTTTTCATGGAAAGTTGTCAAACCATATTTATAAGCAGTTTTAACTTTTTCAACCTTACAGAGACCAACTCTCGTACACCAAAAAACACTTCCTCTTTTTGTCATATGACTTCATGAAGACTTGTATTATTTTTTTTTTTTTTTAACAATAAACTGATTTCCTAGAAGATTTTTTTCTTGATACACAGAAAGAGAACACTTGAACAGAACTAATCATTTCGTATCTTCTGCAGATTCACTGAGGGTCTGAGGAGCAGAAAATCCATTCATAAGCCATCAATAAATTATTGATGTAGATGACACTGCATCCTACTCATCAATAGCTTCTATTTCTGTAAGCGATCTATGTTCTTACACAACTAAGTAACTGCAGATCTACATACTGACATCAGAGTTGAGGTTGACTAGTTTTACTTATCATGACTTCAGTGGCCACATCTGTAGTTGCTCAGGGGGGATCTGGTTCTCCTACTAGCTGCGAGTAACCAAGCTGCCACCGCAATGGAAAGGATCAGTACTCTTCATTCCTGAACATTCTGAATTGTGTAGAGGAACGCCTGTGATAGACATCTGCAGAGGAGATGGTGGGCTGCAATTTTTGGACTTCCTATTGCTGATCTATGGCTGAGACAGAATGAAGCCAGAAAACACTCAGAGAAACTTCTGCTTAACAACTGCGCATTATTTATACTCATATCATAGCAATAAATAAATGTTCTAGAATTTATCAAACAACCTCATTACACAAAAGGTTCTTACTTTTCTTGTTCTGAAAATAATCGTGAGTCTGAAGCTGTTTCTTATTTCTCTCAACTTTAACTACTGTTCCATACTGACACATTTGGGCATCAGCTAAGGACACCACAAACAGACTCCCCACATGGAAAAACCACTGCTGGATTATCTAATTTTATGAAGATAAACTAATTTTAAACCTTTATTTTCTTTTTTTTTTTTCTGCTGAACAATTTTGATTTAGCAAGATGTGTTATTACAACCTACCTAGAATAAGAGCTAGCTGGGGTCATCCAGCTGCTACCTTGCTGAGTCACAAAGTTGTTGAGGTTGGAAGAGGCCTCTGGAGGTCATCTGGTCCAAACCTCCTGCTCAAGCAGGACCACCTAGAGCCAAGGTGCCGAGGACCATGCCCAGACAGCTTTTGAATACCTCAAAAAAAATCAAGGAGTGTAACATATACCAAACTTTAAAGAAAAAGTAGTGACACAGAAAAATGAAAATTCTGCCTCCCTGAACCAAGCAAATTTGCTGCTTGGAACATAGATGTTCTTTCCACAATTAATTTTTCTTAAAGTGACTACCAAGACAGAGAGGCTTTTCTTTGCTATCAGAGCAATCAGGAGCACAACTCATGATAGCAGATAATAATTTCAGAGGGTTGCTGTTGCCAGCTGCTCTTTTTGGCTACATGACTTAAAGCCAAGCCAATCCAACCCCAGCAGAACAGAGGTGGCAGCTTTCAGAGGTCTTGAGTTGACACTGTGTGTTCTCCACAGTATTTTTCCAGTTCTCTTTAGTTGCCTAGATTAAGCTTTCAGCCGAGAACAGATTACATGTAAACATTTTTCTCCCTTTTTTAAGCTCATGTATTAAAGACTAGAAGTGTATTTTAATGAAAGCTGAGATCAGATAAGACCATATGACTCAAAAACCTTAATGTTTCTACTAATCCAAATGCCTTTAGCATGTAAAACCTAGTGCCTCATTCATACTAGCAGAAACTACTATAAAAGGGGAGTCACTGACTTTTACAGCTTCCTAGTCAGAACGTAAGCTTTTGGGAAACTTTGTTAGACGTCTCTTCACAATAAAAAAAAAAAAAAAAAAAAAAAGAGCGCGCCATAAATCAAGTTTGCATTAGAAACAAAGGGATAAATAATGTAGTTCTGTAATATAGTCTATACAAAAATAGTAACTTCAAGGAAGAGAAATCATTGCCATTAAATTTTAAAAAGCAATTTGACAGTATGACTTAATTCTAAATAGATGCAAGCCTAAACGTTTAAATGACAGGTAAGGGACATTTTACGCCAGAAAAATCATTCTTTGTGTGCAATTAGTTACTCATTTGATGATAAGAGAAGTAAAATTCATCTTTTTTTCTTTGATCACATCAAAGGAGTCAATAGTCTAAAGTCCATGATACTTTCCTCTGAGGTTTTTGTGCAGGAGAGCTGGGAGCTTACATTTTTGTATTTATCTGTTACTCTCATCAGTGCTAAGAAGGATTTTATAGTCTTGACAGGGTACACGTTCTTGCCTGAGTCTTCTCTAAAGCTTTAAATTTTTTTTCTTCCTTCTGTGGAATCTTTGTCTAAGAGATTTAGTAATTTAAAGCAAGATATTATCAGTTTCCATTAAAGTCGTTTTCCTGATTCAATGAAATTTGTTTTACATATGCACAATTTAGTCTACCAAATTTAACTTCAGATTTTTTTGTAGAATCACAAAATTTCTTTCCACGTCAGTCACATGAGAGATGGCAAAAGTGGTAACAGCAAAGTTCATAAAATGACTGAGACTTTCCAGGGTTCATGCATTTAGGAGAGACAAAAATACTTGAACCTGTATTGTATTTATTTGGGGAACATCAAAGTTTCTTAGAAAGTCAGCTGGTATGTTTGACTTCTATACAGATCTCTCATTGGCCCGCGACTGCACAGGCCTCAGGTTTTCACCTTCCTAGTAGCATGATGAATGTACGCTCAAGGTGAAAGCAGTAAAATCTTGAAGTTTAATACGAGGTAAGGTAATGCTGTTGTTTGTTCTGTAACAGGTAGCTGGTGCCCTGGGTGCACAAAATGGAGACAACCACTCCTGAAGGGTAAATAAAATTTAGTATTTCTCTGCTGAAACTTACTGTTGTAGGAAAGGAGTGACTGGGAAATCCTGGCAGATAAAAGTTCTTCCTTAACATGGAAAAGCAGCAAGATGCTTCATGAACACAGTTCTAGAGAGAGGCTGTGCAGAGCCCATGACAAATTACCTGTTTCAGAAAGAGTCCTATAAGCCCACAATTAATGCAGTGAGAGAGTTGGTCAACTCCTGATCAACTCCTAGTATTAGGAAGTATGCAAGAGGAAGCAGCCAACTTTCTGAATAATTTATAAGCAAACATATTTCTTTAATTCTTTCCTTATTAAATCTAATCACAACTTGACTAGGATGGCCTCTAAAGGTCCCTTCCAACCCAAACCATTCTATGATTCTGTGATATCTGCCAGTTAATAAGATTTTCACTTTTATGGTCCCAAAATAATTTATAAGATGGAACAATTTCAAGAAAATAAAACTTCTCAATGACATGTTGTAACAAAGGTTAAGAAAAAGCATTTATAAACTCTATAAGCAATCGAAACCTTAAGGTCAGGCTGACCCTTCCCATGTGAATCAGTGGTAGAGCAAGTAAATACAGATGTCAGAAAGGATGTTTAAGGAAAAGCACTCTCTTTTTTCTGTCTTCTATCTCCTCTCATCATCTTGAAGTATAAGACATAAAATGTGAGATTTTAAAATCACTCCTCGTAATAGCTCATTGCCTCTAAGGCAAATATTCCCTGCTTGAATGTCACTGAACACATGCAGTGTAAGATCAGCAGAACTCTTTACACTGTTTCATAAAGACAATTAAAAAAAAAAAAAGGCAAACCAAAAACCCCCACAAAACCCAAACCAATAAAAAACCATCCCTGCCCCAAACAAACAATCAACAACCAAAATCAAACCAGATCTGATGGCATTTTTAGTTTTTTTATGTTCCTGTTTGTCGGCAAAAGGGGTGAGTTACTCCTCTATAAAAGACACCTACATCAATTACATTACATAACAAATTGTACTACACTACATCACAGTGTATTGTGTCCTTATTTACCTCACAAGCTATTGAAAGTAAACATTTATGGAATATCTTCATGACTTTGGCACTTAAATACCATTTAAAAACCCCAGGTTTTGAAATGTGGCAATTAGATTCATAAATCAGGCTACTTCTGAAATTCAGTCCTTTTATTCATTACATAACACTACATTTTAGTAAAGATCTTCATTACATGAATTTTAAAGCTCTTCTTACAGTTTTTTGCACTCCAGCAGTTTCTTCTCTGGCTACATCTTAATTACAGCCACCAACAAAGATATTCTATAGCTAAGGATATACATCTCTGCTCCAGAGCAAACACTATTCAGTTGCAACACCCATTGCATACTGGCATTATTACACATACATGCATATTACTTGTTTTAGAGCTAATTATATGAAGTGACAGTCGATATGGGCAAATTCAAGAACTCATGATGTCATCGTCACTCATTTTCTGACAGATTCACTACCTCACTAGAAACTCAGAGCCTCAGGATATGCAGCTGACAAGTACACACTCATTTCCAGAGAGACTAGTTGAAGTGGATCTAAAGAGTCTGCAACCCAAGTTCCAAGGACTAATGAGGTACCATCTGTCAGACACATTTCTGACAGATAATGTCCACCCTCATCTGATGCTGAACTGCCTCCACATTTTTCATGAAGAAACCATTAATATTATTCCTTTCCCTTACAAGGTAATCAACTAAAATGCACGCTTTGAATGTTCAATTTCTTGAGAGCTGTAATTCAAGTATATAAGCACCACTGAAAGCATGACATTTAGAAAGATTTCCTGTTGGCATACTTAACGGTATTGATGGTAGCTAGCTAGGAAATCTGCAGAAACACCCAGGGCTATCAAAGACGAAGTGCACATTCTAACATAGTTTCTAATAAAATACATCTATGTTATAAGCTACTGACTGCATTTCTCCCCACAAAATATCTAAAAGCTTAGTAGTAAACTGTTTTGGGGTTTTTTGCAAACTTGCTTTTAATTTGTTTTGTAATCCAAAAGTGTGCACTATCATAATCCTTGTTTAAATGCCCTATTGTGTTTAACGAAGTATTATATAGACTGAGTTCTTCACAAAGTCTTTAAAAAAACTACCCAGGAAATAGAAATTTCTGATTTTCCTATATTCAGGGATTTTTTTTTTTAGAACTGCACAGGACTGCTCATCATTTTCTACTCCAATCGATCTCTAAATCCTGTAACCATAAACAGTACTCTATAGAGCCTAGAGAAGTTTGCCTTGCCTAGATAAAAAAAGCACTTTTTTTTTTCCTAGCAACTAGCATGCTGTAACTAATACATTCTACAGTCCCATCGTCACATAAACATCATGTCTATAAAACATTCTCCTGAGCTATCTGAATTTATGTTAAGGCGCTGTTCTGCTTGACCACACCTCACTGGAGAACAATTTTAAAAGGAGACACACAGGAAGACAGAAATACTGTAGTATTTTGTGAAATAATTTGGATTTGCAGAAATGATAGTGTATTTTATCCAGAAGGAGCGGGTGGGGTCAGGAAAAAAGTTAACACGAAGCTGAAAGTAGCAGGTTACAGAAGTGGTATTTCGCAAAGAAGTGATGGAAGTCTAGGAGCGGTAGTATAAAAGAAAAGAGCAACAGAAACAAGATGCGACAGAGCTATCCAAGTATCAGGAATACAAGTATAAGCCATCTGAAGACAAAAAGCTGGGCCAGAAAGTGAGAAAGAAGGTGTTACACAGGCTGTGTTGCTAAAGGGCAAAATACCAAACATGTACATTTTTATTAGCAATATTTAAAAAAAAATGATTATGGAAAAAGACAGGGTGATTAAGCTAGGAAGTTGAAGATTGGGAGGTAAAGATTAGGAATGAAGCTGAAAAAGGATGCAGTTCAATTGCAACTCAGCCTTCTAGACATATTTAGTTTTCATTTCAATTTATTGATTTAAAGTTCATGTCATAAAAAGCAGGCATATAATTGGATATTACTTCATCTTTTGAATTGTTCTCAATTGGTTTGTTGTCTTGAAGTCCATTTTTTAGGATATGAAAAAAATACATTCTCTAATCCAAATGTTTATGGGTGAGAAAGAAATACATGCGCTTAACAGGAGTGTCAAAGAAAAAAACCAAAACCAAAAAGCCTTTACTATGTAAAATATTTCTTGTCTAATGAGCAATATATTCAAACAAGCACCTTTGAACTTTTTCCCTCACATAGTATGTCATGCCTGGGGAAATCTCTCCAGAAATGACAGTAAAATATTACTTTCTTCTGGAGCATGGTTTAACATCAGTACTCTCTGACTTCTACTTCCCTTATATTAACCAATGTGACTGCATTAAATTCTTATACCCGCTCCTCAGCCTGTCACCTTATTGCCTCGGCCTATAAAACAGACACATTCCTGTGGTCTGTGTGCCACCCACCATAATACGGTCTTACTGTTCAAACAGTAAGAACAAATTAAACATGAGTTTTAAAACATGGGAAATCAGATTATAAACACAAAGTATGGAATCATAACACACTCTTACCTATGCAGCTGTAAATATTCTCTGGGCCTGTTTAAAAGGTGAAGGAATCTGTCAACAATCTTGTTTTTCCCAACACCCTGCAGTAAATAAATATCATATTAAGACATAATATAGTTGTACACATTTAAGAGTTATAAACAAAGAAAAGACAACTTTCTAAAACTGTTAAAACACTCTACATATTCCATTATAGGCAAATACAATTTCAATCCACATCAAAGAATTCTCAACACAATTTAATGATATATATTTTCTTTTACACATCTATATATATATACACAGTCACAGAATCAGAGAATCATAGAATAGTTTGGGTTGGAAGGGACCTTTAAAGGCCATCTAGTCCAACCCCGCCATGCAATGACCAGGGACATCTTCAACTAGATCAGGTTGCTCAGAGCCTCGTCCAACCTGACCTTGAATGTTTCCAGGGACGGGGCATCTACCACCTCTCTGGGCAGCCTGTGCCAGGGTTTCATCACCCTCACTGGGAAACTTTCACTGGTGTTTCCCTCTTGGCTCCTATTAACTCAGGGGCCCTTGGCTCATCTCTGTAAGACTTCAAGTGTGCTGCAGTGTAGTCAGCACCTCTCAGGGCAACAGGCTGAGGGCCCTCACTAGCACGCTGTCCCTCTAACCTTGGTGTGTCATCCCACAGTTTGTTATGGGCAAGCCTGTTATTATCCCCTTCCCCCTTCAAATCTAGTTTAAAGCTTGTCTATAACCCTCTCTAGCTTGTGAGCAAAGACCCCCTCCCCACTTTAAGAAAGGTGGGTACCATCTGATGACAGCACGCCTATATATTTCCAAAATATCTATTTACAAAATACTTATCTGTCTTACCAAGAACAACCAGAAATGGGATTGCATCTCTAGAGTTATGTCACACATGCCGACACACCCTTTTAACTAACTCCATTTTTTTTCCAGCCCTTTTATTTCACAAAGGTAGTGTGAGGTTGTGAATCCTGGGAAGTTGGCTTGCACTTAATAGAAAAAGGTAACTCTCGGTGGTCATAGGAAAGATCCTGTAACTGTCACATGGAATTAGAGCATTGCTGTGGTAATATTTGCTAATCCCATTCCACTGGAGCTACCAGAAAAGGCCCAGATGGAATCAGAATTGGGTTGGAGATAAAACTGGAGATCAAACTATAACTCTCCTATTGCAGGATGTCTGCATTAGCAAGCTGTGCAGAATGATGACAGTGGATTTGTCAAGTCAATCAGGTGTTGCTAACACCTGGTCGGTTCAGGAGCTGGTACTTCAGCCCAGGCCTAGCCTGGTCCCATGGAAGGAATTAGCAGAGGGCATGAATTAAGTGTGCTGCTGGAGAACATCATCCACTTTAGTGTCATCCTAAGAAAATCCAGGATATACGTTCTTTGACACGTAGCAAACTGCAGTAAGGAGATTCCCTTCAAAAGTACATTTCTGATCAGGTCTAAAATGCTAATGTATATGCAGAAAAAGACGACCGTTCAGATGCAGAAATTCTTATCCCTCCTGCAAGGACATGGCTGCAGACCTGAGAGCTCAGAATGACAGTGAGATTGCCAACAGTTGCAGAGGAAAAGGAAAAATAATTAATAGAGAGAAAAGTTCAACTGTAACCCAGCCAAAAGCTGTTTGACAAGACACTGTCCCCTTTGCTGAAATTCTCACTCTGACTGCATGAATGCATCTAGTAGTCCACACCAGTGTAAAGTGAAACAGATAAATATAACCCACAGAAAGATTAAAGAGATTAGACTAAACCAACTTGAGACTCGCTAATCTGTTTCACTTGGCATTGAAACAGAATAGGAGCATCCAGAGCTGCAAGTTATGACATTTATGACATTTAAGTTCTAGCTGAAAGATGGCAACTGCCAGCTGCAGAATTGCAAACTGCTTAAGCTTCTCAAAATGGGACCACAGTCTCTCATCTTACCACATTTATGAGAATGGAGAATCGTGCACATATGTGTAGTAGCTGAAATCATGGAAGGAGAGTTCTCACTATGACAGCAGAGGGAAAAATACTGCAGACCTGACAAAAATAGAACTACCTAGATTCTACTTCAGACTCGACTCCAACACAGGAAAGCCAACTGAAGTTAGTGCTCTGCCACATGCCTCCTCACAAAACTTCTTTCATCTCATTCTTCAGAAGAATCTACAGCTTTACACATAGGTGTATAGTAAGAAGCTGCAACACGCTTAATATCTATCACCAGTCACTTCTGAAAACTGTCATTGGAAACACAGTTCTCCACTGCATTGAAACAGGGGATGAAATTGTGCTACCAGATTCTTCCAGGAACTCAAAGAACATACCCATTTGGGGGGAAATATGCAACTTCATGAATTGCATCAGAATCATCAGAAGGAGAAACACGGTAAGAATTCTTTAGTAGGGCACACCAACACTTTTATTCCTACATGTTTTCTACTACTTGCAGTCAGATACTTAAAATCATAAATGGGTTAATAAACAGGAATACTGCTAATATCAAGCACAAAACACCCATGCTGAAAGCAGCTTCCTTTACTTTTTCTAAGAGAGCTAAAGATGACTGGGCAGATGTCTGCATGCAGTTTCTGTACCAATCCCAAGCAGGATACACATCCTTTTCACTGCAGAGTGGGACTCCAGCCAGCTGTGGCAAGTACAAAGATGAAGAAATAGATCAACATATTGAATCAATGTAAAACATACTTAATATCAAACAAAATGGTTACTGTAATTAAAAAAAAAAAGGCTTTCATGTGCATTAATGGAAAGCACATGTGGTTTTTATGTTTATGATAGATTCTTAAAATTATGCCTGAAAAGAATATTTTCCCAACTACAGCTAGATTTTTTTCCTCCCTCTTCCATTCCAATAGAAAGAGGACCAAATAGATGGTTTTGCGTATTTCTATCCATGCTGTTCTCACCATGGGCATTAAGAGGAGTGCACCTCACTTCTGAGAGAATGCTCAGAGGACACAAGCAAGGTGGAGGACCACTATGGAG
>NW_010531045.1:78499-85828 GCF_000687285.1 Phaethon lepturus | reverse complement strand
GCCTATGGAGGAACGGAAAGAGCAAAGTTACCAACGTAACAGAGTCAATGGGAGCTGTGCCATAACCACATCTTGCCCTTTCTTCATTTGTATTTGTGCATCGCACCAGGCTCCCCACACACCTCTTTTTATTTCATTTTAAATATACCTCAATTTCAGAACATGATAATTTTTTTAAAAGGTGCATACAGTATTCAAAAGCCAAAAGGCATTCCCACCAGATTTTAGCTATTATAAACATGTTACCATTGCCCAACTTCTAGACTGAACTGCTTCAGAGAGTACATTATGTGCCTTCATAGAGGCTGTGGTGCACCACATAAAATCCTTGGCTGGCAACAGTAGCTGGAGCAAAGTTGAAGTCAAAGCTTTTTGATTCCATCCCTCCACATTCCTACTTCATGACAAGTTACCACTTCTCTTTGTCTCAGCTACTGTACTGAGAAGGCACAATATAATAGAAAGGAAGGAAGAGACCAAAGCTATTCAGAAGGCTCTTTAGCACCGTTAAAAAACTGAAAAAAAGAGCTTGGATGAGTGTGTTCCTTAAGTAATAGTCATTAATGTATGGCCAAGGAAAGTACGTTTATTCTAAATTCACTTGACTTTCATGGGATAAAGAATATGCCTGGTAGTCTTCTTCAGGTGAACACGAAATGTGGAAAATGCTAACCCATTTTGGGAAAAAAACATCTGAAATGAGTTCCTGGTAGCTCAGCAACAAGAAGTTATCAAAATGGCAACAAAGTTACCCTCCTTTCCCCTGAATCTATACCCAGTGCCAAGGATCAAGCTGGATCTTCTGGGCACCCACATAGCTAGCAGTCAAGTATTTAAGCAGAAAAAATCAGAACTACCTTTCATATGAACATACTAAAAGACTGAGTTGAATTTGGACTGGATTCAGAATGTAATCTCATGAAATTTGCAATTATTGCAGCCTAAGGTAACATTCAGAGGACAAACCAGTTTGCCATTAACACTTGCTGTATGTTATTTATATATGCACTATTGCAGTTACTTAATTTAACAGAAATATAAACATATGCTAATTAGAGAGAGAAGAACATCTGTGTTGGTGTTTCAGCTGAACTGAATAAAAATATTTCAGAAAGCAAATATTAGACAGTTTTTATTCTGTCAGACGTGGGGCAACTGAAATAGTAAAAATGGGAAGTAAATATCTGCACTAATGAATAACAAAAAGGAAATTATGCAATTACAAGGCAAAATAATCCCTTAGTTAAAAATTCTCCTGACATTGTAAACACTTGTTACCAAGGATAAAATGACTTAATCTTCTAGCAGTAACTGAAGTTTCAAATATAAACAAGGTTGTTACAGGTCCCAGGAGGCATTTTGCAATTCAGGATGCAGCTATTACAGTAGTGGGACAAATTTCTCCCCTGCACAGCCCAACTAAAGTCAATAAAGTTATAGTCCAAAAGCACTGGACTTGAGTTTTCAAAATTAATAGTTTGCTTCTTAGAAAAAAAATACTATTGGAAAAAAAATTTGAACCATGCTGCCTCGTTTTTATTTTCTTTTAAATGATTTGCGGGTCATACTGAAGCAGTTGAAGAGGTTGCCGTGTTGTGCTCTCCAGCACTGCCCTTCACCTGAGGCACTGCAATCACACCTTTTTGATTTCAGCACACAGCCATCCTGCACAGCAGAGCGCCTGTTTCATTACAGAAGAATGAAACAAATTTTGAAACTGGTGAAAAAAGGCATTTATCCCTTTTTCACCTTAGGAAATTTTGTTTATAATTAATTTTTAAAATGTACTATTAGAGAATGAAAGACAATCTTGACTTCTCATTAAATTTTAGTATACAGAACCCTCTTGTCAGAGTTCTCAGCTTGTGACTTCATAGAAAGACTTGTATTGATAGCATCATTATCACAGAAACTTAAGGCTGAACAATGAAAATGAAGAACATGAGAACACTGTTGCTAATGCATAGTTTCTAACACTGAGTCTGGCACTGAACCACCACCTTCCATGCCCACAGCTTGCCTGTTTCTGCCAACAAAAACATTTGCATGCAGAATGCACGCATTTCAATTGAGGCTGCTATTTTTACACCAGAGGATGTATTTCTGACTGTAAAAAAAATTACTGTTATCACCAGAGCAACAAGCAGCACCTATATAGAACTCTCTCAAACACTCCAGGTGTTATTAAGCTCATCACTCCCTGCTTGGAAGAGATGTGAATAATGCACTGTAATAATTGCAGAAGGTGTGCCACCAGCAGACTCCAGACATTGCTACCAGAGGACTACACAACAGACCCTATCGCTGCTACCTTGCTTGGATTTTAGTAGCACAGGAAAATAGTCACGCAAAAGCAGTGGTGATTTAAGTCTTGCCCCAGCTGCAATCTATGTATTTATTGGCCACAACACTAAGTGTTCGGTGGTTCAGTATCACATTGTTTTATTACGAGTTTATCTTCTGAGGCATGTAAAAATTATGGTGATGTAAAAATTCTTATGTCCCACAAGAACAAATAAACTTAGTTCCCTGATAGAAATCATGAATGCAATGCTTTGCATACATCTCTGACTACAGGTCTAGATAAGCTTGTAGAGTTTATGCCTTTTTCTCACTTTAAGTACAACCTTCAACCCAGAGCCCTGTCAGGCTAAATACAACCTTCACATATCCAGCGAGTTAAGACGATTGTGGCTCAATGGAGAGGAGCATATGAAAAATTTACAACAGAAAGAAAAAAACAGTGGGAAGAAGCATCTGAAAGAAAAATCAATTCATTGATTCTTTTTAAATTCTGGTTCTTCAGTATAACTTGTAAAGGCAGAAAACAATACTGTAAGCAGAGACACATTTAAAGAGCACGCCTATTCTCATATGTGCACATACTGTTATGACTCTAGCAAGGAAAAGAGATGTATTTTCAGAGTTTTCCACAACTGTCACACAGAATTCCTTAGGCAAAAAATACCATAGTATTTGGCCAATTTAGCTCATTAGGAACTCAGTTTCTTCATGCTCATAAAAAAAACAACAACAACAACAACAATAGTAATATATTAGTTTAGGACAATATATTCTTTCCTTGCAGAGGAAGCTGTTTGCTTTTACACAAGTTTAAGCAGGAAAACAAAGTCCTTTATTTCTAGAAAACAGAGGCAAATGTCAAGCATTTGCTATTTCAAGTTTTCTAGTGATAGATATTATTATACTCTCAGTACCTACTTAACTCAATTTCACAATAAGAAGAATAATATTATCTTAGAAGGAAAGATCTATTCAAGCATGTCCTTTTAAATAACTTTAAGAAAGACTCAACCATTTCTCCTACTAAATTCTTCAAGAATAAAATAAATTTCTAGTGGGAGCCCAAGAGTTCATTTAAGTTGATCTCTCAGTTGAAGAAAGGCAGCAGAAAGGATGAAATTACATTTTTCTATCAGGGAAAGAAATTACCAAATGTGCCATAAGGCCATTACATTTCTAAGTTCTTTTAATGTATTTGTGATAGTCTACTTACTGTGGCCACACATCAACATTTTTACTAAGTGCTGCCAGAGGTTTTGTCATGATCTTCTTTCAAATTATTTACATCAATATTAAGCACCTTTAAGAATTCTTCATTCTTATGCTATTTCATATTTCTTTCTATTTTTTCCTTATGTATACATCATCTAATTAGACTACAAGCTATTCAGGAACAGGCTTGTTTTATCATCTTGCAAAATGCTTTCCTTGTACATGGGGAAGTAGAGGGAACATCCAAATTTCCACACCATCAAATGAAGGACAAAATTTATATGCTTTCTGTATTCAGCAGTAATTTAATCAGTAACTGAATGGCATTTCTGCTTATTCTTATTGATTATCAACTTTGTGTTTCTTGTTGAAAAGGGAACATAAGCAATAGGAAAGCCAGAACAAGATGCGGAACTTCAGCATCTATTAAGCCTTAATAATTGTTGAATGGAATACATATTTCATCTGTTGTCTTTTTTTTGTCTTTTTTTCTTTTTTTAATGTAGCTCTTCCTTCTTAATTAATTTACCATAAAAGCAGGATGGATACTGGTAACACAAGTATTTCATTTTCAAAGGTAGACCAGCTAGTAACAAATACTTTAGAAAGAACCATAAAGGTTGCCAATGAAGAAAACTACACAACAAAAGAGAAACTGTGAATTCTGGAAAGAAAAGAACAAGCAAAAGATGACAAATAGGGAACGGTTCTGAGGAACAGTGAAGTTGTTCCAATGTACACTGCATTTCCTCTGTCCACTCCTCGGGAAGACTGATGAAGAGAACGTTCCTTATAATTTTGGTAACGTTTATACGATATGGACAGTAGTGTCCACTCAGCCACTTTTCATTTCTACGCTCTACACTTTGAAAATGGTGCAGAGACTATAACAGACAATGTAAGTGTAGAAGGCCAAGCACTGTGTGCTGACGCTGACAGGGTACTGTCAAGCAGAGTGGCCTATGCTGACTAAAATGCACCTAAGAATATTGTCTGTATATAGTAAACCAAAATAAAATATATCTATTATTTAAAAGACACATTATGGAATGGATAAGGGCTAGTGAAACATTAATGAAGACATGCAGTTCCCAGGGCATGGCAGTACTCCTGGACCTCGTACAAGCTGCATTTGTCCTGCTACATAAAATTGCCAGTAGTGCTGTTTTAGATAACTCATGGTAGATCATGGCAGAAGTGTATTTTAAAGATATTTATGTACTATATTCACATTTATAATATTTATAGTTATGCCATATTTATACAGTGAATGAAAACAGAGTAACTCTAAAAGCCAAAATTTACATTACTTGTTATTCAATATTTACTTGTAGGCTAACTGTGCCCTAAACTCAGAAATGTTCAGGATTATTGCTATGACAAAACCTCTTTAATTTATGAGACCATCTATCAAATCATGGCAACAGAAGAATGCCAAATAAAATATTTCAATATTGCTTAACATGTGGTTAGGTGTTTTAGAACTTCAGGGCTATAAAATAATTCAGAAGTGACAGGTTGTGAGCCTTCTCTCTCCAGAAAACCACAAATCCCTTATAACTATCAATATTTTGTTTGGTATCTTCAAAGACAGCTGATGTTTAAGATTACTTCTTCTATGACCAATAAAGGTGAAAACATTCAACACCTCTCTTTACACAACTTCCAAATGCAACAATTTGGGAAACGTTATACGTAAAATTTAAAATTTTGAGACAAAAATAAAAGTGTTTCAGTCATTGCTATTTTTCAAGTTTTTCCACATAAACAAATTCTATTTATTAACATAGTTTCTTTCCTATTTGCCAAAGATAGGAAATTCAAAGGGATGATAAAACATACCAAGTAGTGGCCAATCTATGAACTGCACAATGTCCATCAGGAAAAATGTCACAAAAACACAGCCTTGAAGTTTTCCTTAGTAGTAAGAATAAATACTCCAGTCTGTCTCATGAAGCTCAGGAGCAGCTGTAAGAGCTCTATGTAATGACTAAATAAACAGTCACTGCAACGTTTGGAATAAGTAACCTTTACTAAACAGGATTCTTGCTGTTGTTTGCTTGTTGCTTTGAAAGTAATCAATAGCTGCTTACTCTCAGACAAGGAAGAAGCTGCTTTGAGAAACTATAGATGGTCACAGATAGTCTCATTCACACTCAGACTACAGGCTCATTCAGGAAGCAGTAGCAGAAGCCATATTTAAAATACTGGCATTTCCTTTAACTGGAAGCTAGTTCATAGCTGAAAATTCATATCTATCCATGCCCTTTCCCAAGGACCCAAAGCAGCCTGTTTGCTTATATATGAAATGGAAGCACATTCCACAAAATCTACAACCAATGTAAAAAAATATTTAGATGAAGCCATATTTCATATAATACATTTATACTGTGAAATCCTGGGCCATATAAGCTGCAGGGAACACACATGAATCAAGTGGGTTATAAAGTAGTTTACTTCAGAAGCTGAACACTTCTAAAGATACCTGTCAGTATCTAACACTTGTCTTCAAATTCTCCTTGGTTTCATTAAGAAAGTTAGTCCCCAATATCCATCAAGATCATTTAATTCTAATTTACTGAATTTCAAATACTCATTGTCAAAGTTCATATCTTGAAAACCATCTTGGTAAAAGGACTCTCACCAGGCAGCTCTTAACTAAAAGAATACACAAAAGAGACTATGTTTACAGACTTTGAAATAAAGAGAGAGGTCTTAACCTAACCAGAGTTTTGTGTCTGAACATGTGTTATGAAAACAAAAGAGGGAAAAGAGGAAAACCACATTCAGTCAACCAAGCAAACCCAAATCCAGTCTCTAAAAGAAAGACTACAGGTCAGGTCTTGCACATTGAATCACAGTTGAATGAAGATACTCACTTATATAGTTATCATTTTGATGGACCAAACTATGTTCTAAGGTATATGCCAACTCATTTAAATATCTAGGAAATGACACAAGCATTCAAAGGGACGTTAGTCATATATTTTGAAATACTCAGGTTCAGAGTATTTGAATTGTCAGTTATTTACACTGAATTTCCATGATTCACTCAGTCACCAAGAGAAAGGAACTCAAAACAGTACTTTGTATCTCCACACAAAAACATTATCTGCTTCTTCCAAATGCAAAACGTGGGTACACACTGATATATGTATCAAGCAATCATAAAACCCCACCTCCTTATTACAGCCTGAACTGTTAAAGTAACTGAACAGTAAAAAATCCTATTTCTTAATCATTTGCTTTACAAAAAGACGATGAAAATTCTAATAATGGGAAGGTATCTGCACATGAAAGCATTTTGACGTAATATGGTTGCTTTTAAAGTACTTGAACAGGATTCACCACATGCTGCAGAAATTTACAGTAATATATTTAAGGAAATAGCCAAGCAATTTCTAAACGGTTAGTGATCATCCCTGAGAAATCAAGAATGATTGGTGTGGTCCTAAAAGACTGCAGAATGGCAAATACAGTGCTCAAACTTAAAAATAGTATTTCAAAAAGAAAAGGCTAGTTGGCTTTTTTTTAGTCAGACATAAAAACAGTGGAACAAATCAGTAAAGAGTAAATCTGGAAGTACTCAGAAGTATGTTAGCAATTAAAAAACTAAACCTGTAAGTATTACTGATTTGCCAAAGAGAAATCACAGTAAATCAATTGATTTTCCAACCTAATGATACAGCTGAGCTGATGTCCAGAATCAAAGCAGTATGTTCCAACACTTCAACCCAGTTAAATCTTTTAACACCGTCTTCAATAAGAGTTTTGTAAGCTTGGAGAAAATGTGGCACACATTAAATTATTAAA
>NW_010531045.1:4378-78468 GCF_000687285.1 Phaethon lepturus | reverse complement strand
TATATATATATAAAGGTATAAAAAATACCTTATACCCTAAAAATCGTACTCACACACTCTTCAAAATTTTTTTGCCAAATTGGTAGAACATATGAAGCATGTGTCAGGGCCCTGAGTGCACCACTGGGCTCTGCAAGCTCTTGCCTCCCTCCAGGGTTTTCCTTGCCTATGTTGAAGGTCAGCTCTGACATGGTGTTGCTGCCTCACTGAGGTCCCCTTTGCCCCCCACGGCTTGGGAGCTGCTTTTACACTCAGGCCCTTTCCTCAGTTCCTTCCCAACCCACAATGCGGTGATGCTGTGCCTGGCCCTGTACCTTGCTGATCCCAGCCTGGACCTGCTGACTTGACTTCCCAGCTTGGCCTCAGATCTGCCCCATCACCAGGGACCTGTCTGGCAGCCTGTAGGGCTTGCCAAGTGACCTGTAGGCACTTGGCTGACTGTGGCTGCTGTCCTCAGACCTTCTCTTCTTGCTTGGACATTGCAAACCTTGTCATTAAGGACACTGTTCCTGCCTCCATTCCCCTGTGGAGCAGCTCACTCCTGCTGTTCCCTGACAGCAGGTCCTGCAGGCAATCAGTACTATATAGCATTTTCAATACCAATTTGGAAGCTGGCATAGAGAGCACTTTTTATGAAACAGAATAAATAGATCTTATTTCATTTATGAAACAGATTAATTTCTATTTACAAAGAGATCAAAACTTTTGGGAGAAGCTGGCATCATCCAGCAAAAGTCTACAGAGATTTCAAGTACATCATCGTAAATTCAAGCTGTTAACAAGGACTCTAAAAGATAGACTGTATGTAACTGTATGTTGTAATTTTAATATATGCACATTAATAACCATTAGCATTTCATATTCCTTGCCATACAGGTTAGACCAGTAGTGTTTTGTGTTAGTCTTTTTCCAAAGGCTATTGCAAAACAAAGAGAAATATCTGCTAGACAATTGTTGTATCCTTGCTAAGGGAAAGCTAAACTAAAGGAAGATTACTTTAGAGGGAAAAACTAACCTGGTAGCTTGGGAAGTATCAATTTCCTGAGAAGTTCAAACATAGAGAAATAATAATAAAAGCTCTTTTTTTTTTCCAGAGCTAACTGGCAAAGTGTACAATTTTGTTCAGGTCACCTAACGGTTCTGAAGAACAAAGATTTTCAACTGGAGAACATCTGCCCATACCTCACCTTGGGGAGCCTGTAAACTGCTAGAAGCTGTCACGAAACAGCAAAAACCAACTAAAAGAACAGAACAGCCCCCATGATCTCACCAGTAAAGTCTCCAACAACAAAGATACTAGACAAAGAAAAAAGCGAATCTATATCTCTTTTAGAGAAAATGAATATTTTGCTATCAATAAACAAGATTTAGATAATACTTATGTGTACACCTCTTATCTACCACTGGAGATTTTAACAGGGAGGTCTGATACATAGCCAAGAAGGATAGCCAAAGCCATTAACTGAAGATTTTAATGGTAATAATATTACATACTACTATTAATGTTTTGACTTTCTACTCTGATAGCAATGTAAAAAAAAAATTGTAAGAAATGTTTAACTCACCTGATTGCCAACTAAAAGAAGATGTTCTCCCAGCAGAAAGTCCTTTAGCATATCTTCCATTACCATCATGTGCTAGAGAAAGAAAAACACAAATTTCACCCCTGTTTTTATACTCTGAAGTTTATGCCTTCACAATGCTAGTAGTACAACAGGAACTTTATTTTCAGGATTTGGGGCCAAAATTTTTTGAACTTTATACTTACTGTTATTTATTTCATAGCAAGAGTCTCTCAGCCAATAATAGCAGAGGCAATCTACCCAGTGACTATAACAATGAAACAAAAATACTAACTCTCCTTATGTATTTCCTGTGCTCCAATTGATTCTGGGAGTTTGATTTCCCTAAATACATTTAATTCTCCATAATCACTCCTAATGCATTTCCTTTTAGCCTAGCTGAATGCTTGTCACTTGGAGTGTAAGAACTTTCATTAATATGTGTATAACAATTTTCCAGCAATTGTACTGGGAGGAAGCAAAATGTATCCTGGTAGAACTTTACAGAAACTAGACAGAGGGAATAAAAGGCAGCTGACATGAATATGTAAATTATACATACTTATTTTATTAAGGATTAAACAGCAGGTCTAGCTTAATGAAAAACACACTTTTCTATTCTAATCAAACTTTATTTTCAAGGAAAACAAAGACAGGAAAATGCAAACTCAAGTCTAAAAGCGTGTTATTTGTTTTGTGTGTTATTATGTGTGTTACAACTTCTAAATTAGACTGCCTAATTGAAGCAAAAGCGCTTGAGGTGTATTTTACATATATCCAATATCATAAAAGGTAACTCATACTGTACATCATTTAACCTTATCTTGCTTCTCACAAATAATTTGTTTAAAAGGATCAAAAGGATTTAAGGATAATGTGGTAATGCAGACTATTGCTTATTGCTGGCAATACAGTTGTGTGTATTTCTCCACTGTATCTAGTAAAAATAGGTCAACTGTAAGTAGGTCAGACAACCTACTTAGAGAAATGAATGCTTGCCTTTAGATAAACATACTTTTTTTTCATATTATCACCTCATCTCTAGTACCTGATTTAAAAAAAGTAAAATTAAAAAAATCAGTAGCTTGCCTGTAATTTCTGAGCACAGAAATGCTCAGTTTCTAACTATGTAAAAGATGTTTTAGGTTTCCAAATCTGTCCAGAACAGAGGATGGTGGTGCGGGAAGAAACTCTTGTAAACACAGCTTAATACCACAAAATCCTAACCAGGCATGTCAAAAGACTACTGAATACTCAATACACAATTTAAGGAGAGGACTTCAAGGCAAATTACTATATTTTCTGGCATGTGTATACACTGGAAATTTATAACTGATGAGAATAACTTTGACCACATACAGCATAAATTCTAGGAAGTCAGTTTTACCACACACACTGATTACATTTTTTCATTTTATGGCCAGGGCATGAATACTTCCTTCTGACGACTTCTTTTTGATCCCAAATTGCACAAAAAAGGGGACATTACAGCTGCGCTGCAGAACAGCTTTCACATAAGACATACTATGTATTGATACTTTTTTTTTCCCACCAGGATCTAAATTAGCATTGTATTAGGATGCATACAGACATTTCAGATTAATTATTTACACAAAGGACTTGTAAGTAGACACATCAGTATCATGTCAACTTTTATCAACCCATGTTCCCCAAAGTCTGGCCTGAAAGTGGCATTTGGCATACCACCTAAAAATTATTTTCATCCCTGTGCCACATGTGGTAGACCAACAGCAATGTTCCACAGCAATGCCAAATTCCACTGGAACATGAAATGTTTCAAGACAAACACACAGAGGCAAAAGCTATGTATTTCATTACACTGTGCAGCACTGCAAAAGGCTGAGAATATATTTTTTTCTCTGTTTCAGTTTATTTCTGTAGTCTTTAGATAATGGAGAGGAAGTATTGCACTAGACTCATAAATTAAATTTGTTCTCCAGCAAGTTTTGCTGAACGATCATTACAGCACTTGAATGACCGAACTACAAACTAGCAATACAGAAAGCATGAGTAGAATTCATTTAGAAATGGGAACAGCTAACCTGACTGGTATTTGGTTGTTGTTTCCTTCAGTATTCAGAGTGCATAGCTGCCAGGGACAGATACAGAGCAGTTCATTCTCTGCAGCATTTTTAACAGACATTGCCCAAATAAAACAGATACATCATATCTGAACACAGGTTGTGTACAGTTTTCTGAAGCTATAACCAAGAAGGTGGAAAAAGTAATGCAGATAGAAGTCTTAGCAAGACTTCCAGCAGACCCAAATTAAGTACTTTACCGAAATGGCAACACGGAACAAAATCTCACATGAAATGTTAGTGGGGAAGAGGAAGAAGACTGTCATCTGTTCCCCTTGCACAGCCTGTCATCACCTTCAGTAGGTGATACCCATGTAGCATAGTCTTTCTGTGGAGACATTGCAAGCAAGGGAGGAAAAAAGAACAGGAAAGGAAAAGTAAGCAAACCCACACCAGGCTCCTAAAAGAAAAATATTTCCCAAGGTCATGCTCTCAGTGTTGCCTTTGAGGCAAAATATTCTAAAGGTAACTCAGAGGGTAATTCTCTTGCTAAGGATACCCTTGTCTGACAGTTGGGAGGCTTCCATGCTAGATGGAGAAGAAAGCTGCAGTACACCTACTTCTACAAAAGGGGTGGGGGAAAAACAACACCCCAAAAAAACAGTCAACAAGCCCTTCCCTTTCATTGTGTTCACTAATTACTCCTACTCTTTACAACTATGAACTAATTAACACTAATGACTAGTTAATTAGCTAAACTAATTCAAATAATTAATAACTAATAACTAATTACTCTTCGCCTTACTTTCAAACACACAGTGTTAATTCTAATAAAAGGTACAACTTCATGCGACAAGCGTGTAAAACACCGTCTCAGGATGGAATCAATAATCCAGCCCAAAGAGGGGATCAGTCCAGCAGCAGCAAACAAACAAACAAAAAAAACCCTCACTCAACACAACATCTGATCAAATAATTCTAAATGAAATTCAGTTTCAGTCGCTGTTGCTTCATATTTAATGAATGTTCAACAGGATATTACAATCTCTTCATAAAGGCATGGTGAAGACACATCTGAAGCATCAAATCCTAAAGAAACTACTTCAGAAATATACCCTTAAAATTTAGTTAGTACATTATTTAATATATATGAGCATACACATTAGTACACATTTAACAAGCTTTTTGTACGTCAGAAGCCAGAGATTCATACTCACTTGTGGATTTTCATAAAACAAAACATCAGGCACTTTCATTTTCTCGGTTGAGTTATAAATTGGCATTGTCACAGACCCTATCTTCAGAATCCCATTGTTTATTTCACCTAGACATTTTTCAGAAAACAAGCAAATGCATTACTTACAGCATCCTCTGGGCAGACATGCAATCAATGCCAAACACTTGCAAGTGATGATTTACAAATTTTAACAAGGCTGTGGGTTGCGGTAAATGATTTCTATCTAAAGACAGAGAATGCTTGAAAGAGTATTCGTTACAAGAGGTTGCATTATCATGAATTTGAACTCTCTTTAAAATTGCAAAGAGGTCTATTACAATAAATGACAAATAGGTGACCTTATGGGAAAAGTATCATATGAAACACTAGAAGCTGTGACTGCTGCCTTGGTTTAATTTCATATTCTCATTCTATTATTAGAATATCATTAACATCATTAGGCTACATTTCCTCAACCCACAAGTTTTCTCACTCTCGTTCTCCCTGTTCCTTCTCCCTGTCACACTGGGGAGTGGGGTGCGGAGGGGAGTAAGCGAGCAGCTGTGTGGGTGCTCAGCTGAGAGCCAGGGCCAACCAACCGCAACAGTATAGAGTCACTGTTGATTCTCCCTTTCAGTATTGCATTTTTGCTCAAATGGGTTAATGCCAGAACGTGGACACATTTAACATTTTGGTGAAAACTGGCTAAATTTGCACTTGTTGACATAACCTTCAACCACAGCTCTGACAGAAAAAGTACATTAGAAACATTTCTTAGATCAAAAGAACCATAAATTCTGTCCTTCGGGAAATAACAACTAAGTGTAAACAATAATATTGTGCGATAAAAACACTAATAATTTTTTGCCACTGATTTTTTAATCTGGTATGGTGTAAAACTGAAAATAGCCTAATTTCTAGACAGATGTTTTTAGTTGTTCACCTATTATTCTATGTGGCATCTATAGGCATCACCTATTATTCTTTATGGCATGAAACAGAGAAATATGAAGAAAATTCAAGGGATGTGTCTAGATAAAAAGAACAGTAAGCAGGTAGCATCACACAACTGGCAAGAGTTCAAAATATTTTACATATATGTTGGTTTTATATATACATAAAATGCAAATACAGATATAATAATACACGGATGGCATGGCTGCATATGTACATGTGCGTATATATGTATATACAAATACATATGGCTGCACATATATATTATATTGTATATAATGCACATGAATATATCTGTATTTACATATATATTTTTATACACACACACACAAATAAAATCTATAAAAACAGAATCCAACCCAAATTAAAACAAAGGTGTGTTTACTACTGCAAAGATCTAACAGAAAAAAACCCACAGAAGTCAAATACATCACAAAACTGAGATTAAACATACAGGAGAATGACAGCAGAGATAACACTGGTGAAATAGAATAAAGGAAAAGTTTAGTGAATGGAAAATGGCAAATTGCTCAAAGTGTGCTGCCTGACAGAAGATATGAAAAGATATACAGCTAGCGTGAAGAGCAGGGGTCATGCAGGAATAAGAAAGCAGAACTGAGAAAAATGGCAGAAGCAGTAGCACTGAAGGCTACTGCAAACAAATACAAGTTGGATGAGGTAAAGAAATAAAGACTTGCTTGATAAAGGCAACATGTAACAACCACAGCAATTTAAAGAGAATAAAAAGAAGGGAAACTAATGAAGAAGTGTGTGCCAGAATGAAAGCAAAACATAACCCAAGCCTTTTACAAGAGAACAAAGAAAAAAAAAGAGAGAAGGAAAAAAAAAAGCAGTCCAAGAAACCATGAGGCCATGGATCTTATAGACTGGGAGATGCTTGAAACATGATGGAGAACAAAATTTTCCATGAGCTGTGAATACAGCAGACAATACAAAAGTATCAACATACCGACAGCAGCACTGCATTCTGATAGAACAAAGTCAAAGGGATATAACTGGAGCAAACTACATTTAATTTCAAGGATAATTAATACACCTTTCTATGCTCAATCGTCTGAGTTACATTCATTAAGAGCAGGACAAAAGATGGCGGAAGCTTACATGTGTAATCCTTTTCCTCTAGTTTCTTTGTGTCATCTGGACTTGTCTCAATACGAGAATCCTGCAGATTTTTATGTAGAGCTGATCTGGCAAGGTTTGGTAAAAACCTAAATGTAGAAAAATAAAAGGGAGGTTGTATTTTAAGGATTTTTTTTTTTTTTTAATTTTCAGTATTTTCTGTAATCTAAAATCAGTATGAAGCTTGACTTGGACCTCCAAACCCTGAATGACTATTGCTTTGATATTCAAATAGTCTTCAACATTTCACCTCTCCCTAAGGAGAGAAACTGAGCTTCTTCCATAGGCAATGAACTACATTTGTGGCTGTTTACTCATTTTACAAGACTTCAGTGTTATCGAACATTGCAACAGGGTTGTAATGTAGGATGGATTAGGATTGGCAGTATGTAATACTCTCATTCCACTGCCAGTAAGAGCTACAACAGAAACAATGTTTTTTTCAGAAACACCTTTTCTCTTGACTCAGTTCACTTGGACCCCAGGTTCCAAAGGGAAAAGTGAGCTCTGAAGTTTCCAGAACTATGTCCTTTCAGTTCTCCAAACCTTTTGATAATTACAATTTGTCTTCTTTTGAAGAAAAAAAACCCCAAAAACTAAAAACCAAAAAAACCTACATGTTCAGAAATTTTCTACATACAGCTTTTAGAACTGAAACCCAAGCCTCCACCGAACACCTAGTCATACTAGACATTAATATAACTCCACTTTTGAGTCTTTTGAGACAGTGAAGTAATGTTGATAATGGTGACTTAATTTATATTATATAGAGAAATATCTTCGTAAGGATGAGAAAAGACTACAAAGTCATTTCTACTTACCTCCTAGGTTTGAGGATACCACAGAAATACTTCTAAAGAAATGACAGACTTTAAGGAGCAAGGCAGCAATCATATTATCTACTAAAACACATTAAAAGCTATCGTGCATGTCAGCAACTGACCAAGAAGCTCTCGAACTTCCACCAAAACTAGCACATCTACCTGGAAAGGCAGGCTTTATTAACAGCATAGTAAAGGCTTTCATCTGGATGTTGTGACAGTCGACGACAAATTCGTAATAGTTGTCGAGTAGATAAAGATGAAGCCAGTGACTGTGCCTGTCAAAAAATACAAGGTAGTTTAATTATCTGGGACTGGATCTCAGGGATTTAAACCGAACAAGTCAGGAGAAAAAAGTAATCCAAAAGGAATTATTTAAACTTTTCTCCTAGTTCATAAGTGCTTTCTGCCTCCTACAGCACCTTGTCCTTTCTAATCTGCAAGCTTGTAATTCTGTATTTGTTGCAGCAATTTGCTGCCATGGAAATCATGTCATCAAAAGATTAGCCTTACGATTTCACTTGATAAGCAATAGGAAGAAAAATGTGCCGATAACTGATCTTTATTTGCTATGTAAAACCTAACACTAAACAATATTAGCAATAAAAAGGAGGTTAGCTACTGTAAAAGGATCAATGTCCTAAAAACTCGCCTGCTCTTCACGAACCAAATATGACCTCCACATGTAACGGTCTGGCAAAAGAGTCTGGCAGGATTCTTGGACATATAAACAAGACAACACTGGGCAGCAGTAAGGAGACTGTATCACCTCTGCACACGCCTTCTGGGCGGGCCATTACTGGAACAGTGCGTCCTTTTCTGTTGTCCACATGTTAAAATAAATGCTAAAAACTGGACATGATTCAGCAAAGGGTTACAAAAGTGATTCAACACCTCGGAAAACAGACCTTAACAAATACAGCAAAATTAAAAAAACCCAAAAGAAGTGATGGTGCATTTAAAGAGAGATATAAAGACTGAGAAAGAAATCATTCTATAATTGTATCTACCGGATGAAGGTATCTAATACAAATAGGTCCCTTATTTTAGCAGGAAACACATAACAATGAGCATGATCTGATAAGCCACGCCGTACTTTGCCTGGGTCAAGTGAAATATTTTAATCAGGCAATTTCAAAACATTTTGTTTTAGTTCATATAAATGATTTCTAACTGTATTACAATTATCTTAATATATTATGTTGTTTATCTGGAAAAAAAAATCCTGGAATTTGCCATCTAGGGAAAAAAATAGGGAAAAGCAACACTATGAATTTCAGAGCCATTTTTCCCGCCGGTCGTAATTTTTAAGCGTGAGAAATGTCGTAACACCCATTATTTCCCCTGGAAAAATGCAGTTTTGACAAACAGGCATTAATATTTTTTAAAAAGTCAGTTCTATGAAATTGCACAAAACTCTTCTCGACTGCTGAGAAAGCAAAGGATAATACTTCTTAGCATAGCTCTGAGCAATGAGCAAGAATGATTTAGATTGCAAAGATTATTACTCCTGCTCCTCCTGCTTTCATTGATGGAAGATTGTGAAGCATCTTCTGAACCATCATAGTTTAACACCCAGCATTATGGACACTGTGATGTAAACGATGGCATTTCAAGTGTTATTTGAAGACCTACTTGGCCACGTGTGAAGAGTGGGCAAGGGAGAGGGGTAAGTGCTGTATCCTTGTTATCCCTGCTCACTATTTAGAACCCTTGCTGCCTTTGGAGATTATATTCTCTTTCCAAAAGTATCCTGAACAACTGAAAGGTTCCCAAGTAGAGTTAAGTTTTGGCAGGTAAGCAGTCCTCCTAAGTCACAGCCTATGGGACTGCACTGATGGAGAATGGCAGCTGTGGATAGTAACTGAGGTAACGTATTCCATACATTGTGCCACTTGATAAGTCCAATCTCTAAGGACATGGGCATTCTAAAGTCTATGTAATATACAGCATCATATCCTGCACTGAAATAAATAATCATAGAGGACAGGAGCACAGAGGAAAAGCTGTATCACATCTTCTGAATATTTGGAACTGGCAGTCAAAGTTTTGGGAACAAAATTTCCTCTTTTCTCTTACTTGTTCTTTTTAATATTTTATATTGAACAACTGTAAACTCAAAATCGGGTTAGTGAGAGTCTTTGTAATATATATTCATGAGGCATCTAATTCAACAGGATCTTGATTGTGGTCTCTAGATTCTATTGTGAATCAAGCAAACAATTATAATGATGGAGACAACGCCCACAGGCTGAACAGTCTACAGGTATTCTTCTATTGTTAACAAAATCACTTTAAACAATGGTTAATATTTCAGGATAGTCCCTGGCAGAGGCTTACTTACTCAAGCAACTCTATAAATAGTCTGACATACCTAAGGCACACATTTCATCTCTCTACACAGGTGTGCTATTCCCAACATGTCTCATGTCACTGCTGATCTACAAGAACCCTCTCTCAATCCATACTGTGACTCACTTCTCATCCAATATCATGTACTTCGTTTAGATATTTAGCAATGCTATAGACATCCACATATTTGGAAAGCATTTTTGTAATGGTCTGTTCAGGTATGGTATGTGTCCAAATATGTCAAAACCAATACATTTATACATTAGGTGTAGGAGGCTAAATAGATAAAACAACACCACTCTCCCAAAGGTGTAGCTAAAAGTCAACCTTTTTACTTACTTTTTTTTAAGCTCAGAAGAGCATAACAGCATCTCTCAGCTTTTTAAATAGTAATACTGTAAAAACTATTACCCATGTTAAAATGATGAAAACTAAGAATGGATTACATTTGCATACCAGTTGAACTCCTGGATTCCACTACAAATGTTTTACATTTTAGGTACACTGAAGGCATACGCTGCTTTAGTCACCATAGCAATAATTCCTTTTTCTTTTCACCATGATTTGACTGTATCTTTTTAAAGAATTTAGTGGTTACTATGTCAGCAGAACTTATTTTTCTTGACAATACTGTTTTAATAGAATAGCCTGTAGCAGTAACACAGCCAAGAGCTCTGGAGCTTTCCCTTTTCTGAGTCTTTGCTGTTGCCCATTGGCATTTTATAATGGCTAGGTAGTTGCCATTGCCCAAAAAGCCCCAAGAATTTCAGCTATCAAAAATCCAATGACTAAAGCGAAGTGATCAAAAAATATTTGGATATACATGATTATATCCACACCTATTTAAAAGGCACCTCAAGCATGTTTCACTGTGAGCCATGTATCTAAACCCACCGACAACATGTGTACTGTTCTGCCTGGCTTCTCTGGGATTTGGGCAATTTCCTAAAAGCTTTACTTATGCACATGCTAAAAATGTACATCATAAGTCAGAAAAGTCTACAGTAAGTGGTGCAGTCATTGCCAGCAATAACTTTCTGGGGCTGTTTTTCCAATCAAGCAGCCTTTGAAATGGCTATAGCTTAGCATGCTTCACCCAGCCTTTGTTAAAACAAACAGTCACAGTAGAATAAAGTAAATTAAAAAAAAAAAAAAAAGGCTTACCGTGGCATCATTTGTCTCCCGAAGCTTGTGTGTTAATGACAACAACTGCTCCACAGCAACAGTGGGTACATTTGGAATCTGCTCGAAAGAAAAACAGCATTAATCTTACTGCAAGATATGCAAACTCCATATACAGCTATACCCAGATGCAATGAGCATAGAGTTGCTGCAGTTGCTTTATGTCAACCAAAAAGGAATACAGTTTTGACAAAGAGCATTCTTCTATGACAGCATCATTTAATATCACAGTAAGAATGCTACTTTATATCAATACCATTAAAAGATAAGCAGATATGCTGCTTTGATAAACTTTGAAATTGGAGATTCATTTATGCTACACTGAAATAGCAAAACATTTTTAATGTAGTAAATAATCATGTTCTGTGAGCAATAGTCAGTAAGTGTCTAAAATACTGAACGTACTTACCATTTGTTTGATAACTTCCATTTCTTCACTCTTGCTTAAAGGTCGAACATTATGAAAAAGAAACAGCGTCAGAAACTCTGGACCCAGCCACTGTTGGGTACTACTTCCAATTACAGGAGGTTCTGCTAAGACCACTATTCTGAAAGAAGGATGGATAGGAAAGATAGACCTGCAAAAAAAGAATTTAAAAATTCATTACCTGGCTTAAGCAGTGAATTTAATTTTTACAATAGATGAAAAAAAGAATTATTGTACCGAATCATATCAGAGTCTATTCAGATCATTTGCAATGCAATTTTATTAAAAAAAAAAAAAGACAAGGATTGCATCATGTGACTTGCAATTTTATAAATCTACAATTTTTTTATGCTCAGAAGGGTATCCAAATCTCCTCATCTGCAACAGAACCTGCATGCCTCAAGATGAACAAATACCAGCAACTAAGCTACAGTCTACTGCATTGTATGTCTGAAATGGGCACATCTCACTTCTCTGATGGACTTTCACAAGTGCTTTACCTAAAGCAGGATGTCTCACAGGCAAATCAGGGAGACAACAAGATCTACCGGAGCTGCAGTAATAGTAGTAGCTGCAGTAAAAGACATTTCTTTTGCTCAATTAGACTGACATAAAGGATGACACTGTAGATTGGCATAGATATCATGAAGAGCTGGATTTAGTAACAATTTAGGAACACTCCCCTTACTGATGTTCTTTGCGGCCCTTGGAAAATCACCTAGACTCTTGGGGTGGGATTAATATGCCTGACTTCATAATATTGCTGAAAGTTATACTTCAAAGACCAAACCAGTCACCTCACCCTTGGCTCATTTTAGAGTCAGCATGGGGAGACAGGTGCCTTCAGCAGCAGATTAACACTTAAAAGAACTTTAGAAATGGCCTGCTGGGTCCTTCAATCTATCCACCTCGCTATGTGTTCTGTCTCTGATTACGACAACTGGAGATATTCTGGGGAAAGCACATAAGCCTAACCACTACCTGGTCTGTCCCCCTCAAACTCTTCTGGCACCCACAATCACATCTTCAAAGACATTGGAGAGTAGATCTCTATTTGGTTTAATGTCTGTTTACCCACAAATTTGTTTAATCCCTTTCTGAACTTCTTCATCCTATCTGCCTCCACAACTTCCTGTGGAAACACATGCACTGTTCATGGTTGTAAAAGGTACTGTTGTTATTATTATCTTTTAAATCTTTATGGAACTGACCTGCTAGCTTCAGTCAGTGTCCCCTAGTTCACAATGCAGGATTTGGTGACTGGCAGTCTCTTAGACACCTGCCTATTTCGTTCCACTGAAGATAATGGGGACTTACTGTGATCAAACACAAACTTAAATATACAACTTTTATATGCATGTGTTAGGGCAGTAGAAGACCGCTGCCTCAGTTTTTGGTGTCTTTGCCTTCTTCACATCTTTTGTCTCCCCTATCTATGTAATATTATCACCTCTTCAGACTGGGAATTCATTGATACTCATCAATCAGCACAACTGCATGATCTCAAGAAGCAGCAGAAATAATAGACAATAACAAGTCAGATACAAAAACCTGTCAAATTGTGCAAGGAAGGCCTGTTTTCAACAATTAATTTCATGGTAGTCTTATTAAAATAAGGGACATGAATTTATAAAAAGCAAGTGAAATTTAATTAGCTTATATTGCTAGATATACCTGTTATGTCATTTCCCATAAAAATTACTACATTTGAAATCAGAACACTTGGAGGGAAGTATTCTTCCTGGTTAAACTGAGGGGGAAAATGGCATAAGCAAGAAAATCTGAAGACAAACTATGACCATTAAACATAAATTAACAAATCTACCACATAGTTGGCTCATCTGTTCATCACAACAATAAACCCGTGATACAACAGAGCGATTATAGCAAACACAGGGGGTGGCATAAGTTATTCTCAGCTGAAAGTCATAAGCCTAGAAGCTACTCCCTGAATGATAAAAATAGAAATAGATGTCTGAAAACATCACATGAAAGAGGAACCAATGGGAATGTCACTGTCACTGAGCATGAAAGAAGGTCAGGGAACATTAGCCAACCTTATTATAGAAGAAAGCATTTCCTAGATAGGATAAATACATATAATTCCAGACTCTTCCATTATTAAGAAGAAAAATAACTCTCTTCCAGCAATCTCAAGTCAAAGGACCAATTCTCATCCTTCAGCAATACCATAAGAGAACACAAGTAGCAGCCAGCTTTCCTTAGTAAAGGGAACACATTTCTCTTGTGCCACCTCCACATCACTATCTAACTTGAAGGGCATGGTGGGGACAGCTAGAGAGGGCATGCGGAAAAGTGGGAGCAGAGGAGATGCAAAGTCAGGGCAAGCTAACTCGGTGATATCAGTTAAAGTCACTGATGTCCTCTCTAGACTTAGACAAATCACAACATCACTGCTGTAGGTTTCCAGTTTGTAAACATGAATAAAACTATTTGGCTGCTTCAAAAGCCTATTGTTTAGACTGACGTTTGCAACGTTGAAAATGTCAAGCTAAGGGTATTAGTAAAATAAATGCCACAAATTACTTAATGCTGCAATGGTCTGAAAGTTCCCAGCTTCCATCAGCACAAACTGAGGAGCTTCAAAGTTGTTCCACTGTATTACAGATCGAGTCTCTAAAGGACTATAATATGGAACTCCTACATGGAGCTGTATCTTATAAAAAATAAATCCTTGCCACCTTGTGTTCTTTGCAGATGAAGGCCAACTAAGTGTATCTTGTTAAAAACTTGACACCTTTTAAATTAATGAGCCTCAAACACAGTGGGAAAATTTGGTGTTAGTTGATTAATATAAAGAGTCTCTATCCTTCTCTCTATTAAATGTTTACTGACAACACAGATAGCAGAGCACTCTCCTAATAATATGCGTGTCCTTCTTTTGACATCAGTGTTTAATTCCAAACAAGGACTACTGCCGCTGCTCTCAAGAGGAAGATCAGAACACAGTCTGTTCAGGGTGGTTTTAGTGAAAGATTTCTTGTTATTGACACAGGGGTCTGAGCAATTGAAGCTTCTCTTAAAAAAAAAAAAAAGTGCAGAATGGTATTCCTAATGCCACCTCGCAAAACCAAACTATTTTTGGTCATCTCTTCCTGTAACATGATTTAATAAATCTTATTTTCTAGCAAATATTATGAGTTTGGAATTGTCATAATATTAGGAACACAATGACCTATTGTTGTTTTCTTGCTGTTTTTCTTAAAGTTCACCAGTCTAAAATGAACAGATTAATTTATCTAAAAAGTCACTAAACTGGGAAAAAAAAAAATCCCACAACAAAAAATGAAGTAAAAGCTAGAAAATGTAAGCAATTAAAAACTTCTCTTGCTTTCTAAATTCACTCCCTGCCACATTTTATATTTATCTCATCTACTGTGTGCTCCTGCTCAACCTAATCGCATGGAAAATAATCCACTGTCTGCAGGGCATTAAAACCACCCATGCATTATGACTGACTTCTTTTAGCTTTTGAAAAATCCTATTATGTACCTACTTCTAGATTTTCCTATAATAGCTGCCTTTCTGCTCACCACACCAAGGACTTCTCATCTCTGTGTGTGTGTGCGTGTGTGTGTGTTGGGGGGGGGGATATCCACCCAAACATGTTCAAATACTGCATCATAAGACAAACCAACACTTCACTGCTCATACTGTAAAGGTAGCACACAGCCTTTCCAAGATCTGTTTCAGTGAAGTAATGGATGATTACAGAAGAAATTCTATGCCGAAATCTTGGATATGCACAGTACTTGAACGTACTTTCTCTTAATCTCTGAACCCATTGAGGAAAATGAATCATACGATCACTAAATGAATAAGGAATCAGCAACTATAATTTCCTTCTATGTAAAAGATCTTTAAGGACCATCTGTCATTATTTCAAGGGCAGCTTTTTTTTTTTTTTCTCTTCTCCTCAAACTCATAAACCAACTTAGTTTTCTCAAACAAGTGAATGTCACCTTACTGTGACTGCTAACTTAACTGCAGAGCCAAACTGGCACAAGAAAGAATAGAAGAAAAAGTAGTCCATGCCCACTGTTGGTTACCTTGTAGTTTATGGGCTTTCAGCAGGCCAAGGAGTATCCCAAAATCTCACAAGGGCAAATGTACTGCTCTGTCAGTCCTGACAGAGCTATTGCACCCACCAGTCTGAAGCCTTTCTCAGAAAAATACTAGTAGACACGGCAGATGTAGAAATGTAATGAAATAATAGTGAAAATATAACTCAATGACAATAATTAACATCGTTTAAAAGGAGAATATATTTTAATAGTTCTTACAAAGGTAATAAAACTTTGAAATTGTCAAATTAATTCATGAATAGTAGTGTTTTAACCTGCAAAACCTGAAAACAATCTGAAAACCAAACAATATTTTCCTCTTTGTCCAGCACTGCTAATAACACTGCCATGGTTCAAGCACATTCTCATTCTCTACTGTAATACTGTTTACATTCGTAGGTAAAAGTGATTTCGTTAGACCATAGCGTGATCTGAAATACCATCCTCTTATTTAAAAAAAACAGCAACCCAGGGTTGGAAATTAAGTGATGGATTGTAGTATTCTCCTTTCTATTCTGTTACGCATATTGAGTACTATTACTACTGAAGCACTAAAAATTAAAGGCATTAAAACCGTGAAAAACTAATAACTTTTTTTTTTTTACTGCCAAATATTTTCATACAGGAGCATGAAAACTTAGTACAAAATGTGTTTTGCTTGAAGAAGGGATCCCCTGAAACTTCTCCATTAATATCTCAAATTTTTCTCTTCCTAGAAGTGGGAAAAATCTTTAGGTGTGTAAAATCCTTTTACAAACACAGACTGAAAAAAAAAAATGTTTACAGAAGTTTTGGTTCATTGGTTAGAAATAGTACTCCTTTGCTCTAAAATATATTTAAACGGAAATTCTGTTTTAAAATTTCATTCACAAAGTACTGAGTCCAAGTAGTCTACTAAAAAGCATTATCAGTTGTCTGCCTTTCCATTATGAAAGACATATAAATGTATTTATGTAATTTACAACAGCATCTGGCCACTTTATTAGTGAGTGTTACGGGAACAGAGAGTACCAGTGAGTTATTCTGTATTTATGAACGATTAGAAATAGCACAGAAGACAGAAACTGCAAACTATACTACAAATAGTCACTACAATCAAGAAGACTCATACACAGCAAAGCTGACCCAAACGGGAGGGGAAAGAAGTATGTACCCCATGTTCTCAGTTTCTCCGACCTATGGTAAGGTTCTTCACTATCACAGTCGCCTTCCAGTCTCCAGCTGTGGCTTTTTCTGAAATCCTGAAGATGGCCTTGCTCTCACCTAATCTAATGATTTCCTAGTGAAGAGATTCTGGCTTCCTTCTTTCAAATTCTAGTCCTTCAGAAATACTCCTTTTTCTCTTCATCTTATATCTCCTCTGTTTATGACTATTTTCAGCTACTTCATTTAAGGTCCTGTCTGACTGCTTAGACATTTAAAACTCTGTCATGCACTTCCACTCAATCATTGATGTGCCTCTCAGTATGTTTCTTCCTTTTCCTCTGTTTCTCGTAAGAACTGTATTAGTACATCAGATCAGGTAGATAATAAAAAGGTTAATAACAAAATAAAAAGTTACTTTTGTACCTTAATATGTATTCTGTGTACCATATTGACTCCCAATATACAAATGAGAATTGAGGCTGAATGAGTGGGATTTAGGGAAAAAAGTCAGAATAATCTCTTGATTCAAATAAAACTTGAAACCACTTTCCATAGGGAACTCCCTTATTGGAAAATTAACAGTCTTAACATGTCACTCATCAAACATCCCAGATTCAGTCCCAGCAGAAATAGGAATGAGTGTATATTCTGCAAGCCTGGCACACAGCAACTGTACCAAAATTACTTTAGTCAAATCCAGTAAATCAGGATAAGTAAAGCTCTCTTTTCATCTTACGCTTACACGGGAAATACAGCCACGGCCACAAGCCATAGCCATTGACACATAGCAAAAAGAGACAAAATTTCTCATCAATACGTAAAGCATCTCCCAATCACAATTTAGAAGTAAGAATTTGCCCAGACAATCCGCTAATAAATTCAAGGTATATCATATTCTGTGTAACATCTCCACAACGCAATCTTTTGCAGGCAAATGAGGGATGGCTAGCACCATCATGTTTTCTTAGTCTGCGAATAAATCAGCTGTCAGTACCCTAGATATCATTTGATGAGAAGGTGTCTGGAGGGAAAGGCTAATTCTGCACAGCCATTCTGCAACACTGGAAGGTACTGAAGCTTGCAGTGACGGGGAACTGCTGCTGAAACGGATAGCGAGCACAGAGGAATGCAGTCCTGGAATCAAAGAGCATCTATTGACATCGCATTCTGGAGCCAGTGAAAGGTAGTGATGTTTTCAGAATATGTAAGGGATCAAAACCAGGATGAGGTCCTGGAACACCTTCAGTTCCTCACAGGCTGATGAGAAGTGCTCTCTCTACAGAGGAGTGGTTCACTGATGCCAAAGAAGCCCATAGCCAAAACCAAGAAGCAGATACATGTTTGCATTATGTTATCCTGGCTTCTGTTGAGTAAGTCAGTACAGCAGGAAGTTGAACAAGGGCCAGATTGAACGTTTAACCTAGGACATGGTCGGATTCTCAGCACAACGGACTTCAGCTAATTCAGCACCAAGAATTTTCATCTGTATCCAAGATGCACTAAATGGACACACTGAGCTTCCAGATGCAAGCATGCCTACACGTTGGGGTTGCTGTTTGTTTTTAAGATCAAGTACTAACCAGAAACCTATTCCTCTTTAAAGCCCTCATTTATGGATTAGGGAGTGAAAGATCACTGTCAGTCAAATAGATAATTTAGAGCTTAGCAATTCACAATACACTATATTGCAAAATATTAAGGTGGCTAGGTAAAAGCAGTACATGGCAACCTGCAGGAAAGGAGGACAGCCTCCCAAGGAGACCCAGAAAAAGACTTTTGGAGCCTCCAAAGTAGTTAAAAAGCAATGCACAATTAGCACTCAATAGTGGAACCAAAAGATTACTCAATGACACTGAAGAGAAGGGAAGTGTGTACAGAGGTCACACAGTAAGAAGATGGGTCTGCAGAATAGTCATTAAAGAAGACAGCTTGGACAGTTCTCATGGTCTAACAGATAATGAAGGTTATATGGGAGTCCACTGCCAAAAGACCTATAGTTAGAACAAACAGGGAGACACAGAATCCAGATATAAAGCTCTATTCTTGTGACAGAGATTTGATCAAGGAAGAGGGGCAGTACTGAAGATTAATGTGTGATGAATTGTCTAGGTTTTTGGAGTATATTGGCATGAACTAAAGGGTATCATGGATCCTTGGAGTTCTTCTGCTTCTCTTTTCAAAGTCTGGGCTTAAAATCCTGATAAACAGAACACTTCCCTGATACATAGTTCTTCACTTAAATAAAACAAATGCAGGAAATACCCAGCTAGCTGGCTGTATGGCCTTGGCAGCGTGGATACAATTTGCAACAAGTAGGCTTAGATTACACCATACCTACAAAAAAATCAAAATAATTGCTATGGAAGACTTAAAATGAAGTTGGTTTTGTTGTTTGTTTTTTTTTTAAAAAAAAAAAAAGGTATTTTGGATCAGAAGGGAACCAGAAACAACAGAACAACCAGGCAGTAAAAGAAAACCAACTTTTCTAAAGGGTGGACTACGAAGGAGGTCAAAGAAAAAAATTGTATTCAGCGAGACAATTGAGTGAAACAGGGTGGCACATCATGAATGCATCCCTACTGGACCCGATAACGCCTCTTCAAAGTTTGGGCACATGCACACCCTGCAGTGTAGGTATGAGCACTGGCATCTGACATAAAACTTCAACAGTTTTTTTCAGAGGTTAGAGCCATTTAAGAATCACAGTATGTTTAGCTCCTTATATATTACTGAATATTAGGTTGCATTTGTTTTGACATACACTCAACAATATCCCTCCCATTAACTAAAATTGGTCAGCAGTGTTTGACTTTATATCAAGTATGGCCTCAGAGGACTAGAAAACATTTCTGTCTGTGGAATGTTTCTAGCAGACAAGTGGAAGTGAAGAAACAAAAAGAATAAGCATAATGGGTCCCAACCCATCCTTAGGATTTCCTGCCCCATATTAGTTGTAAATTAAATACCAGCTTTCTAGCTAATGAGGCAAAAGAAAGTAACAAGTTGTATTTAATGTCAATTTAGCTTTATCTTCCAACACTCTTAATAAAATGTTCCAAAATTAATTATTATATACCTTTCTATCCAAGTTTTTATGTACATACAATTTCTTACTCCTTCTGTTAAAGGATATTGAATTGTTTTCCTTTTAGTTCAAGCACTCTAAACAGGATATAATTTTCCCATGCCACAAAAAGAAAAAAAAGCTCATGAGGAAACTGATGTTTAAAATATATTTCTCTTAGTGATTAGAAGTTATCAATTCAATAGGGAAGCATTTTGCATGGTGTTTTTGTAAAAAAAAAAAAAAAAAAAAAAAGGAAAAAAAGGAGCCTAAGCTTTTCATCTTTACAGGATGAAAATGAAATGCTGTTTGCATTCTATAGCCGTAGCTGTCTTACCTTTCCTGTAGTTTCTCATCAGAGATCTGTAATTCTTCTTTTAAATTTTGGTATCTATCTTCCCGTAACAGTCTGGTGCCATCATAGAGAGTCAGTTCTCTGTCATGTATTAGTCTGTTTGAAAATAAAGAATAAGCTTTATATAGCCTTTGATTACTTTTAAAAATACTTATAGCAACTAACACTTTTTTTAAAAGCTACCTCAGTCAACATGGGTCATACTAAAAAGTTATACCAGTTTAAGATGCATCCAGGTGTGGAGGTAATATAATACACAAAAGTAAACAGTTTCAGTGCATAGTCAGTTAGTGAACTTTCTTTAAGCAGATATGGTAAGAAAATTAAAGATAAAATATTCTGTCTTAACAGTAGAGTGTGCATAAATTGCACGAAACAGCCATTTTGTTATACTTGTAATATACTTCTGTTTCGTTTCTTGAAGCAATATATTTCAGTTGGCTTTAATGATTAACATACATACAGACCCAGCTTTTACCTTTCTTCTGCAGAAGTTGATTATGTGTAACACATGCATGTCAGAAGAAAAATCAGAAGGCAAAGCTAAACCAATTAAAAAAGGAAAAAAAAGGCAAGCAGAACTCTCTCTTCTGCCCTTCTGCATACATATATAATAAAACAAGGCCCAAAATATTTTTGCTACAACCTGCTTTTAAAGCTGATGATGTCCTGTAAGTTTGCAAAAGCCAGTACAAGATGCAGACACATAAAATAGCAGAAAAATTTGACCTGACAGTATAGATTATTATTAACATAGTGTTTTCTATTACTACTTCTGTTGTGCAATAATTTATTTATTATTGAACTATGAAATAATGTGTAGAAAGAGTTCTTTGCAATACAATAAAGTATGCTTTTACATATAACTATAATGATGGCAATTTATTTAAAAGCAGAACGCATTCAAAGTATTTTAAGCTTTTTCTGACATCTTGCATTTTCAAATCATTGCACAAATATTACTAATTTTTAGATTTCATAAGTTTAGAGTAAAATCTACCTCATTCTTCAATTCAGACTTACATTCTGTATTTACAAAGACCTGAAACTTCCTGCATGATTGTAGTCCTACGAAGAACATGAATTTCTTTTGCTTTCAAGTGTGTAAAGATGTAAAGACTGAATATTACATATTCTATGAAACTTCAATACTCAGCTTGATCTTTACAGTATTCTTCATGTTATTAAGTCACATTCACCAGAAGGAACTTAATTTCTCAGTATGCATGTGCTCAATAAACAGATCACATGCATCCAACTTATCTGTGCTCCCATCCTGACCTTTGAAGTACAGCTAGAGTGCCAGGGTTAATTCGATGAATGCCATCAAGAATAACAAGCTTTCCTTCCAGGGCAGCAGTAACAAGTGGTGATGGTCTCCAAGCAGTGTCTCCATTAGGAAGAGTATACCTTTGCTGTAGCAAATCTCTAGCTGTCATGTCCTGTAAGTATCAATTCATCAGAAGAACATATTTATGCACTATTTTCTTCATCTACAAGTACATGCTTTCTCCTTGAAAAACTGCATTTTGTTTTTCCTGGGAACACACCCACAGAAGATTAGCAGAAAATCTTCAATTACTTTTCCACAGAGTATTAGAAATACACACACGAATCTACACACACGCTATGTTAAATAGGCTTTGGCAGTTCTAGACTTGCCGATATCACCTCTCTGAAACCAGAACAAAAGCCTTACTTTTTCCCCCTTAAACATAATGCAAGCATATGAGAACTTGTACACAGCTTTGTGTACAGAAGGGGGCAGCAATTTACACCTGGAACAAACAAGAGTCATTTATTTGGTATAGAAGTCACCTGAAAGAGCAAAGATTTCATCATTAATCTTGAACACAAAGCAGTATGACATTCCACCTCTCATCAGGAAAATGCACTGGAAGCATTGGAGGATAAAGCACAGAGTAAGAAAGAAGCCAGTAACACACAAAATATCAAAAGTACATAGCATATCACAAAATAATGCTTAAGGGATAAATCAAAACCAAAGCAAAATCTAGCATGTCCTCCAGCATGTGTATTTTAGATATTCCACTACAACAGGTAAGCACTAGAGCAACAAAGACGTAATAGCCATTTTGTGACCTGGAAGATTAAATTTCTTCCTCAGGCTGTGCCATGAACACAACCTAAAATCAGATGAGAAAAATATTTTCTATTGTAGTTGTAGTTTTTGCATATGTCCTTTTCACAACTATAAACCCTTTGAACTTTAAGGAATAAAAATAGAACACATTACGTCATATGGCCTGAATCATTTCCTCTTTCTACATTTCCTTAAAAACCTTAAAATAACAGGACAAAGTCTGGTTCCTTCAGTGCTTCCACACTGCTGTAATTTAAAGTACCACATTCAAATCCACAAAACCTGACCATATTTTATTGCTGTATTTCTGGGGTTTTTTACTGCTGTGTTTGCTCTTTTCTATTTTATTAATGAATTAGACTAAAACCAGAACATGAAACATTTTTATCAAAGTCAGAGAAAAATATAAGTGTTTTCAGTACTTGCATCAGAGGTGTGCATTTAGTAGCTAGTATATGCTGTATAACTGAATATTTAACTAACACACCTTCTGATAATTCACCTCTAAAGGAATGGAACAACAAACAGCATGAGTTGTTTGGGAGCCTAGTACGCTATATAGAACGTCCATCTGTAATTCTAACAACCACTCGAGAACCATGCATTAATTTTCTGGAGATAAACTCAGAAGTGTATTTTGCTGCAAAATATTTTCTGAAAAAATAAAATGAATGTTTACATTGTAATCGAAATGGCTGAATGAGATTCAATTTAGTGACGCATTAAAAAGAAGTATCATTTGCCAACACCTGCGTTTCTGTAAGGGAATTGTTTTATGGGTAAGTACCTGCCCAGTGATTTATTGTTTCTATTTATTTACTCTAAACTGCCTTTTAATATATGACATTAAAAATATAACATTATGAGATATAGTGTTACAATACTCTAACACTAAAAATCCCTCTTTTTGGAGGGGAGGTGATAGAACTACATGAATTAATTTTTTTCCCCTGTTAACTTGGGCAATGGCAACATTCTGTTAATGCTTATTTTAATTTGTAACAGTCATTGTAACTTAGGTGTTTTGCATTGCATTGTTTATTTTCTAAAATACCTTGCATACAGGAAAAAAGTTCAGGAAAGAAACGAAGTAGGATAACTTCTGTTCCACTCCCTCTAGCAGCTATAGCGTTTTTCATGGCTCACAGTGCTAATCATGTTCTTGGCAATTATGAGGTGAAAAATCTATGTTTCCTGCTTTTCATGCCAGTTTGGACTCATATTTTGTTAGTATTTCTCAAATAAAAAATTGGAAAGAATTTATAACGAAATATTATGAGGTCATGCAAAAAAAAAAAAAAAAGAAAAGAAGTCCTAGAAACAAAAACATCACAGTACACAAACACTAGTGATGTGCTTAAAACACTGGTTTTGATGGGGAGGAAAAGGAGCAAGATGCTGGAAAACTATTATAACATCACTTTGAATATTGCTATTTCCCCCCCCCCCCCCCCAGCCCGAAACTCCAGGAGATAAAATGTTTTATTTCAAACAATTTAAACCAGAAGTACCCTAACTACAGTCCACAATGAACCAGCTGGCTGCTGCTTCTCATTTGCTGTTGCTTAACCACATTAAGAGACAATTTACAAACAAACCTTTCCTAATCGGGATGAGTTTCTGTTGTCAGCAATTTGCCTACATGGAATTGCATACAATGAGAAATCTGTATAACTGTCAGGTATCACAAATGAGACAGGAATTGTTCTCTCAGACAACTATAGGTATAAGAGATGATCTACGTGCTCAAAAGGTCTTACCTTTCATTTAGGTAAATTTGATTCTCCTCTCACAACATAAAAGCTTTTAAAGTTTTTTTTTCCTATGAAATCGGTATGAAGAGCTATGCCTTTTCACACTATTCAAGCCCTTAAATCAACTTCACATGGAAAGAATGATGAAGCAAATATTAAAACTAAAAGTAAACATTATATATATAAAAAAATCTATGAATTCATTTCTTCACAGAGTCTGAAGAAAAACAGTGCTATTGCTTCAAACCAAGGATAAGTACCCCACAACTTATTTTTGTGCCTGCAAAAATTACTGGAAAATAAGAATGAACCATAGGACAAATAAAAGCCTCCTTAATTTTAGAAATGGATTTAGGACAATATGGTGTGTCTCCCAAAAAAAAAAAAAATCAAAAAGACACTTTTTTGAACCAAAATAGAAAAATCTGCTAAACGTACAGCATTATCAAACTTCTAACAGCCTTCACTGCTGAATTTCTGTGTGAATTAATAATTTAACAGTTATTTAGTCATTAAATTATCCTATTACTTTGCAATACAAAGCCCCTGATATGTTATTACATTTTTTAAGAAAAACAAATGCATCCTTAAAATTTATCAGAAAAATTATAGCTCAGCTACATTCAATCATTTTTTTATACACTCCTCTCTGTAAAAACTTTTGAGATTATGTAAGACATTGTACACAGGAAATATCTGTAAGTATAGATACACATGTGGATCTTACGTAGATTTGTGTACACAGGAATTTATAGTTAACAATGAGCTCACAAAGAGTCATTTATCTGCCTTAGCGATACTGTTCGATATCACCAAAAAGCCCCTCTACAGAAACCTGCCCTTTGAACTTGTTCAAACCCTGGTGAAACCAAAGGAAAGGTTCACTTCAGTGGGAAATAATTCAAGCCCTTGGCCTAGATTTTATGTCTGTAAGAATTACAGATCACTCTCAAAGAAAGATGTTTACCAAGTAACTAATTTAATTGTCAGCTCTTCTCATGTGTCTCCAAAGCGGAAGTCTTCTGCTCCTATTCAGTGAAGCCATAGTAATTAAAGCTAGGATGTTCAAAAACAGTGGCCATGCTTTTAACCAAATAATTGTCCAATTTTGCTGGTGAGTATCCAATATTGTGTTGTGTGCAAGAAAACACGGGTTAGGGTGTGCCTGTCCTTAAGCAGGTTTGTCAAGTTGCAAAAGTTATTTTTCTGGGGTGATTTAAAAATATGTTTACAGTGACAAGTGCAGAGAGAAGTATGCAAGCTAGCTAGACACACTCGGTTCTGGCTCAGAAACTATGCACCTACACCACTGCACAGAAGGTAACAGGCACTGTTGGGAATCCAGGTATACTAATATGACCATAACATTGCATTGATGAGGCTGTGTAGCTTTGGAACCCAAATACGCTCGCACCTGGCCACATTAAAGTGCAAGAAAACGGCACAAGTCATTTGTCTGCCTCCATCTATGCAGACGCAGTTTCAGAGGCAGCGCCTTTATCAGCTGAAGCCGTATTAAGGGGAAGGAAAAGCAGCGGGATCCTTTCTGGAGAGGTTCTCAACTGTACAGGAAAACATAAAATGGGCTGTCTTTTTTTCATCATCAGTAATATTTCTCTTTTCTATTTTCTGTCCCTTTTTGTCTGTTTCAACCCTTCAACCTCACCACCCATTTCTGTCAGTGTCTCTCTCCCTCCCCACATGCCATTGCACTTCCAAATCATCTGCCACGGCCATTTCTTCCCTTGGAGATCTCCATGCTGTCTGGGAAAAATTTAAAGCAGCAAAGGGATGGAAAAGAGAGACCAATATATTTCATTAAATGTGATACTAATGTTTCCCTGCAGCATTGCCAATTATCACTTATAACTGTAAATCCTGTGATACTTGGTGTATTTTGACTCACGAGGTCATGGGAGACTCTTGACTTCATATTTTATTTGAGACTATTTTCATTCCTCAAGGTTATGGAGAAAAACTTATATGTCTGATCGCTACTGTGAAAAGCTAACAAATTAATTAATTCTACTTTTTAATCCTGTAATTTTTCAGTTTTTGTCATGAGGTTAGAGTGTATCAAGATCTAAGACTGATAATTCTTTCCAAACACGTACTGAGTGACCACTGGCTACGGGAGATCACTGTTAAGCATGACAGAGCTTGAGGTTTGCAAAAAAACTTCAGTGCTGTGAGAAAGCCTGAAGCACTGTCTGGATTAAATCAAAGGGAAAAACCCTAAATGTACAGCAGCCCCACTGTGCCATGTTTACCATACTCCAAGACAACTGACAGCTCCAAAACCTTCATTCCCTTATTCTTGTGCATGTCCAACCCTCCTGAAACCATTACTACTACTTCTATGTTAATCTTTTAAAATACAAACTTTACATTTTTTTCAATAAAAACATTCACTCTGCCCTTACTTTTTCAATTACTGTAAATTTCTTCTTCCAACTCATGAAAAATGCAGCTACAACAACAAGCTCGCCACCACATTCAAAGTCCATGGATGCCTTTACGACTTCTCCAGTTCTTCCTTCTCATTTTATCCTATGACTGCCTTTTTAAGGCAACTATGTCAACTGCCTGTGCGTGTCTCAAACAGTGTTAATGCACACTTGGCCCCAAATTTATCTTTGAAGCCACAGCTGTACTAAGACACAACATAAATAAAATAGCAACAATTAGGCTAAGGGCGGAAGAAGATTACTGTTTGTGATAGCACCCATGAAGTTAACTCACTGAATGTAATATGTATATATTACTTTTAAACACCAAGCCCTCATTTTATATTTCTAGGATGCAACATTTTTGAATATGGATCCTTATCTTCTAATATCTACTGCAACACAGTCCCACCACAACTGTAATTATCAGACTAAACAGAAATGTAAAAAAAAAAAGGCACAGAATTTATAATATTGATTAAAATTCCATGTGTTAGGCATCAGGAAAAATAAACATGTAAGAGGATATTATGCAATCTTGACAGAAGAAACACATCAAAAAAAAAAAAAAAGAAGAAAGATTAAGCCAACAGAACATGAGAAATAAAAATTATTCCCCAGAAACATAAAACCCATTATGTATTCTTACTATAATAAAGAAAGTGTCTTCCATAATAATAAAAAAAAAATGTGTTGACAATGGAGAATTCCGTTATGAGATTAAATAGCATAAGGACAAAAAAAAAAAAAAAAAAAGGAATGACAAAAGGTCTTCTGGAGGCATTCAACATGCATGAATTACAAGTGGTCAGCATTCTGACCTAAAGGCAGGAAACATACTTCAAAAGGGAAAAAAAAAATCCAAAAAGGACAAGACACAAAAGACAAAGTTTTCTTTATGATGCTCAGTCATGCCAGATCACAGCATGAGTTGTCAATTCTCTGCAGCTAGGAGAAGGACCATTGTGTCAAGTGATTCTAGTTACATTTTATTTAGATTACCTCTCTTTCACATTCACAATGAAGTCAATAAAATTGAAGGAAAGCACTATCAGGGCTACTTTATATGTCATAACATTGCAGTATCTATATTGTTGCACAGTACTCACTCTCTTTAGGCCTTCAATAAGAAGAGATTTTGGGTGAGCATTCTAACAGAGAGTAAACAATGCTCGTAACAATCAGAAAACCTTGCTATCTTTTAAATCTTTGTTATCCTTTATTTTTTTAACCCATACTAGTGATTATCAGTGATTTTAAAAGCTGCAGCTATGTTCATGTGCAGCTGCAGCTTTTAAAATCACTGAGAGAGGGAGAGAGAGAATGTATACCAAGAAAAAACATCGGTGTATCATATTTTAGTCATATATGATATTTAAAGCATGATCATCAGCAGATAGTTTACTTACCTGGTACAGCATGATAGGTTCTACGCTGTATCCCAGTATATCAGCAAACTCCTTAGCAATAACTGTTTTGCCACAGCCCTAAAAAATAACAACTAGATTATATTCTAAGGAACATGGGGAAGGAGGGAGAAAATAAATTTAAATTCTTACTTTTCCTCCAATTAAACACATATCTTTAACCATATGGGATTGCATCATTTCTGCCAACAGTTGATTATGGCTGGAAGTCCTCATGAAAGTATCTGATCGAGGATTCTGTTTTAACAGCCCAGTGCCAGCTGGAACCTGTAAGGGGATAAGAAAATAATCAAAATGCTAAATAAGCTATATGGTGATAAATCTAGGCTTTGTGGGGACTGGATTACGCTTCTCCAAGACTACTGTAATATTCTGCTGATGATTGTCATCCATCAAACCTAAACCTTTCACTTAAAAAAACATTAGTTCATATAATTTCTAATAGATAACCTCCTTCACACCTCCTTCGCCCACTCTTCATGAAAAAAACTAAAAAAAAATGTGAACCAATTCAATTACACCATTGGGGTCTGCAAAGAACTTGAGGTTGGTTGTGCAAGAGAAAATGCAAAAGTCACCAATATTTATTGCTCATCAGAGAAACACGGAAGAGAAAGAGCAATTTGTACTGTGAAAATCAGGAGCTACTTTGACCAAAATTTGGGAAAGTTTCAATCGTTCTCCTCATTAAGGCACCTGCCCTATTTCCACTTCCTGTTCCAGGAACAGGGAACCATTTCACCTGCAAACTTCTTAGGCCCTCCTGTTCCCAAAGAGACATTCTGCAGACATATTTTCAGGAGGTATCACCTACATGTCAAACAAAAGCAAAAATCTTCCCCTCAAAAGAGAGCTGAATTGGTTCCCTACAGACTCACCTTTTTCTGACAAATTCCTATTTGCTTCTCTTTCTCTTTTCACTTTGTCATGGTACAAACTCTCTGAGGATATTCCTCACCAATGTAATCTCTCTCTGACTCCCACTAATTCACCTTTATAAACTCTCTGAACTCTCCAAATTCAACATTAACTTCAAATTCTCAGATCAGCATCTGCTTCCTGAATAAGACCTTAATTCACCACCTAGCAGGTCATAAACTTCATTGAAGAAACTCAAACTAATCATATTTGATGTGATTACTTTTGTTCCATTTTCCCAACATCCTGTGTCAGAACATTACCAGGCAGTCATGAGATTTTATTTGAAGTGTGGACAAAGACAGACTATTGTTTTTATTAAAAGAAAAAGGGAAAGCAGCACCAAGGGCATCACAAGTACTTTCTGTTATTCTAATCCAATAAAAAATTCTAAAATTTAGAGGCTTTTCTTTCATCCATGCTTTAGCATTTCTTTTAACACAAGAAACCTAAATAAATCACATGTAGTAAAGTATGAGTTTAGTTAGAAATGAAATCTTGCGTATCCATAATCTAATATTCCAGTATCTAAATGCTTTCCTAATAAATATCACGTTACACTACCAAAAAATATTCAATGCATATGAGCTCTAGTATCAAGTGTAAGAGTCAAATTGTCGATGAGATGAAAACAAAGTTAGTGATACCTAAAAACATATGTAGTTTGATGAATATATAAATTCATACCTGGAATGTCACTTCTTTTTCACCAATCTGGACCGTCACATCAGCTTTGAAGGGCTTGTTTCCATGTACACGTTCTACTTTTGTAATCCTTCTGGGAAGCAAGTGGCTTTCTGAATCTTGAAGCTCAAAACGCTGCAGAATTAGCGGGTAGGAGACATTAACTATTAAATACAGGTGTCTGTCTGTTTTTTTTGTTTTTGGGTTTTTTTGTTGTTATTTAAACTGTTCATTCTGAAAACAGGGCCAGGAGCATATTGAGGGTTAATGGCTTCTCAAGTCCTACATCCATTTACTTCAACTTTGACTTCACATACCTATGTTTATATTCTCAATGGCCTATATATTTTACATTTAAAACAAAAGCAAAAAGATCATATACCATCTACCTATTCTGACTGTAGTGACAGATGTAAAGTGAAAATGTCATATAGTGACTTTGCCAAGTCTTAGCCTGACAGACTGAAATAATAAGAGAAGCGGATGATAGCCTTTAGCATGTGTAATAATAGATCACCTGTCTCTGCAGGTCATTATAACCAACTGCAGATTTAAACATCTGGCTACCAATAAAAATAACCATCAAACATGATGTTTACTTAGCTCCCCAGCCTTATCATACAATGAAAATTGAGGACAACCTGTACAAATCAAGCCTTCAGCATGTTCTGGGTATATCAAGGACAAAAACCAGGACATTTATTTTCCCAATTCTTTTAAGCTTTATACTCTCTATTTTATGCTGTATATAGACAGCATGAAAACCATCTAAAAAATCCTGTAGAAAGTCTATTTTGTTGGGGAAGGGGAAGTCATAACAGGGAGGGTTATACACAAAAAAAGCCACTAACTTAAATTACGGAACTCATAGAGCCATTTTATTCAACGGAGTGAAAGCTGAGTAAACAAGAAAAAAAAGGAGTATTATCCAACTCCTTAGAATTCTCAGAAAAAAGATTTTTTTAAACAGCAATTACTAATGTAAAATAATTCTTAAAAAGCACGTAGTTTTATTACTATCAGGATTCACAGCATCACCTATTAAAGTTTAGAAATAAAAAACTGAGATGCATTCATGCAAACTTTGGCTCTTTCTCACTTTGTAAATTCCCATGCTGGAACAAGAGCCTACAAAATTTTCATGTTTAAACATGAATTTAAGCTAAATGTGCTTTAGTAAAGGGCTGCACCAAATTCTATTCTTACTGTAACAGCTAAGTCTACTTCAGATACCATTAAACATTTATAGGAATGCCTACTGAGTAGTACCTCAAACTATGATTCTAAGAAATGCTCCAACTTTAATCCTCTGAAATGAACTACAGATGCTCTCACTTTTGTATTCATTAGTAAATTGTAATATTCTTACTAAGTTAATGGCATTTTGGAGAGGGCCAAAGCTGCTCATACACAAAATTGCAAACTGCTTGTAGACTAATAACCCTTAATCAGATACCAACAAAAGAAAACAACTGTGAGCAAGCAAGAAGATTATTTGCATCAGCAGCCTCTGTATCAAACACGGGAGATTTGGAGACAACAGCAGCAGACCCTGTACACAAAGGTATTAGGAGTCTAAAATTTCTAAGATGGTTTTTTGTTTGGGTTTTGGTTTTTTTGGTTTTATGTTTTTCCTTAAAATGTTGTTGAGAGTTCTGCAACCTGAATTCATTTAACTGAGTTTATACAATTTTAATTCACCACATTTAAGCATAGAGATGCTGCTGAATACAGTAATTAAACAAGTTACCACACTTACACCTGGACAGCAGCAGCAAACAAAACTGTTTGTGGATTTCAGAGTATGACAGATCTCTTTGACGAAGTTCTTCATTTATAATTATGATAGCTATATATGGAATCAGAGAGTGGTATGAAATGGATGTACAACACATTAAACATGCTTCTGCCTGAGCCAGAAGTAAATTCCTCTATACAAAGTCCAAGTTGATAGCTGCAAAGGAAAAATTCTTTGTGGTTTGGAAGGACAACTATTGAGCACATTCAGTATCACAAAGTTTGGGAGATACTGGGAGAGCCAGAAGTGGGCAGCCTCATTGCCTCATACCCAAGAGGAAAGAAAAAAAAGAAAGGACAAGCCACCAAAAACAAGGGAAGTGGTTTGGCAGTCCATAATCATCAGGCCACATTCTGCATGCCTAGAAACACGTGAGAAAAGGCAACCGTAAAAAGAGAGAAGAGGAGGAATTCTGACCACTTGGAAGTATCTAATGATCAGTAATGTTTCAGCATGGAAACTGCAAAGAACATTCTGGTGATCCAGCTGGTCAAAGGAACAGAGAGCTTAAATGAGACGTATATGCAGATAACCACTTATGCTGAACCCACAAGAGAGCTAAGCTATCCAAAAGAGGTGGCCAAAGGCAACTGATCTTTTTTGAAGATTCCCTGCATGAAAAGGAAAGAGAATTTTTCAAAGAACAAGAGGACTGAACTGTTTCACAAGAAGTCAAGTATGAACTGCAAGTGAAAGATGGGATAGACAGATGAAGTCTGAAGGACAGATTCCACTACAATGGTATGCATTGGCTCTAAGAGCATTCATTAATGCAAAGCCCCAAAGATTATAGATTACTTTGGGGGTAATAAAAGAGAAACAACTAATTCCTTAGACTAAAATTTGCTACAGAAATATCTTAGAAGTGAACAGAATCATCTAGACAAGAAAGAAGATTCTAGTGTTCTGAACTATTAGCCCACTCTCTATGAGAGAGTGCCTATGTAGTCTGAAGATTCCCTACTGTGAGGCAGTGAGACAGTTTTCAAGGAAGAGGTCAGGTAAAATTAAAGTGGAAATGCAAATAATACAAAAATGAGTCAAAGGGAACAAACAAGCTTTTATCTGACATAAGATCAAGACAGTAAACACAAAATCAATCACTGCATGAAAAAAATGAAGAAAAATTCTGGAATTTAACTTTGCAAAGTTAAACACTTGGAGAGTAGGCTAAAAGGGACTTGCTCATCTATTAACACAAATCCAATCTACATGTTGTTTCTAAAATCTGATCATAGAATCTTTGGGTTGGAAGGGACCTGTAAAGGTCATCTTGTCCAACCACCTCCCCTCCCCCAGTGAGCACAGATATCTTCAACTAGAGCAGGTCGCCCAGAGCCCCGTCCAACCTGACCTTGAATGTTGCCAGGGATGGGGCATCCACCCCACTCTGGGCAACCTGCGCCAGTGTTTCACCACCTTCATTGTGAAAAATGTCTTCCTTATATCTAGTCTAAATCCATCCTCTTTTAGTTTAAAAACATTACCCTTTGTCCTATCGCAACAAGGCCCTGCTTAAAAGGTCCGTCCCCATCTTTCTTACAAGCCCTCTTGAAATACTGGAAGGCTGCAAGAAGGTCTCCCTGGAGCCTTCTCTTCTCCAGACTCAACAACCCCAACCCTCTCAAGCCTTTCTTTCAGAGGTGTTCCAGACCTCTGAGCATTTTTGTGTCCCTTCTCTGGGCCCGCTCCAACAGTCCAAAAAAAAAAGTCCATGTCTTTCCTGTGCTGAGGGCTCCAGAGCTTGACGCAGGACTCCAGGTGGGGTCTCACCAAAGCAGAGTAGAAGGGCAGAATCCCCTCCCTCGACCTGCTGGCACGCTGCTTTGGATGCAGTCCAGGAGACAGCTGGCTTTCTGGGTTGCAAGCACACATTGCTGGCTCATGTCCAGCTTTTCATCCACCAGTACCCCCAAGTCCTTCTCGGCAGGGCTGCTCTCAATCCCTTCATCCCTCAGCCTGTATTGATACCAGGGATTGCCCCACCCCAGGGGCAAGACCCTGCACTTGGCCTTGTTGAACCCCATGAGGTTCATACGGGCCCACTCCTCAAGCTTGTCCAGGTCCTTCTGGATGGCATCCCCTCCCTCAGGCATGTCAACTGCACCACTCAGCTTGGTGTCGTCTGCAAACTTGCTGAAGGTGCACTCGATCCCACTGTCTACGTCATTGATGAAGATTTTAAATAGTACTGGTCTCAGTACAGACCCCTGAGGGGCACGACTCGTCACTGATCTCCATCTGGACATTGGCAGTTGGCCACTACCCTCTGGATGCAACCATCCAACCAATTCTTTGATGGGAAGATTCTCTTGATTGGAAGGTTAAAAAAAACAAACAGTGGGTGTTTCCAACACTGGTAAAAAAAGGCATGCAAAGGCATGTAAGCATTAGAAAAGCAAACCCAGAATCTGGGTTGATGATTCTGATAAATTTGAAGTAAAATACTAAAAGCTTATGAAACAATGACGAATTAAGTACAGGACAGTTGGAGTCTCTTGTAAGCCACCAAACTCAGCCTAAATGAAGATGACCAGCTTTATAAATGCCTATCAATAGTATACAAGAAAGAAAACTTCAGTACTGTGAGAGACGTCATATTGTGCTTAAGCTTATTGTTTGGGAATGTTTAACTGGAGGCTGTTTTCCTTGAAAGCAGTGATTTCTCTAAATCTAAATCTTCTAATGAAAAAGCTTGAATAAATTTCTACTTAATTTTTGGAATCATATTTGAAATGTTCATCTGTCAAGTCAAAATAATGTTATGCCAATTTTTCATGCAAGTACAGAATAATTCCAAAGGCCAGAATTCAAACCAAGTCATATTTTCTTTTGCAAGATCTCTAGGTTTAAGATCTTCTTTAAGAATCAGAATAGAAATTGATACAGTTTCCAAAGTGCAAAAACTTCAAATAAGGGCACGCAAAGGCACATCATTCTCAAGTTTATTTTGGTACTTCTGTCCTGTCTGTTGCAAGCTAATGAACTAATCAATGCTGCACACTGTAGCCCTTGTACAAATGCTCTATATGATAAGCAACTCTCAAGATAACTGCTGATGCTGGATTAGTATGCAATCCATAAACACTTTTTTCAATGCTAACTAGCTGGACACAAGGAACCACATTTGTATCAAATTAATGTTGGTTGATAGACAGAGTTAAGCCTAAGACAGGTTTTAACTCCAACTAGACCCACTCAACAAGAGATTTACATTTCAAACCATCTTTACACATCCAAGACTAACACCGTAATGAACTGCTTTCACTCACAGGGAAGGTATAAGTCACTATTTCACATTAATTCATTATCAAGAATAAGAATTATGTGGAATACGTAGGTCTTGGCAGAGTCTCAGTGAGCAAGGAGGCACAATAAAGAAAAGATTTACCCAAGCTGAAGATAAAGTTTGGGAAGACAGTGCCTGGAGAATATGATCTCTTCGAAAAACATCCACAAGGTCTAACAGCTGCCAAAACTAGCTCTTTAGCCTAACCCCTGGCTACCTCACTTCTCAGCTCTAACAGCTGACTGGAAGGGAAGACATCCTGAAATTAAGATACGTTATCAGGTAGATTACTACTTTCCCATATCTGTCTTCAAGTCTGATGCTTAAACTTTATATTTTATTATATGAAATTTGTTTTTATTTTCTTTAAATGTTAGCTGATGTCAAGAAGCGATTCAATTCACACAGATTAACCCATCAATTGCAAATACATTTCCTACATTTCCTAACTGTATTCTGTTACACAGGAGAAGTATGCACTGGCAAATATTAGCTGGACACTCTTTAGAAAGCTGTAGGAAGGCAGAGTAAGAAATCACCTTGCTTCTGCTAGACTCCTCTGCCTCACATTTCTTATGGAATGGAAAAAAAAAATTTCTAATCCATATTTAATACAGTTCTGGCACTGCTATTACTATAATATTATAAACAGAAGTTCCTCAGTACAACCAGTTATCTTCTTTATTTCTTAAGGTTCATTGCTTAACAAGATTTGTTGTGTGCAAACAGAATAAAATTCTAAATAAGATTATATATACTTGTCGATATAATGGGACAAGTTTGTGTAAGTAGTGATGAGGAAGAGTATCCAAAGAAAGGATAATTAACACAGAAAAATGTAAATTATAAGGAGGTATTTAAAAGCAGACGATCATTGAGAAAGAAGATTTTACTGGTCAAATCAACGTGTCTTATACAGGAATCAAAAGCATGCATGACGCATAAAATCGAATAGAAGAAATGGAACATGGAGGAAGCTGATGGTACTGAACATAGAGACATTCACCATCTATAACTCACAGGGGAAACAAAATGACACAAAGGATTTAAAACAAAAGCATATTAAGAACAGAAGTGACTGTTACTGCTCTGCTAACAGATAGAAGTCTTTATTTCCAGACAGACTATGGTTCGTAAGGGCAATTTCAATCAACCTGACATGTGGTGCAAGGGCAACACAGCATGACACAATCAATCTAGATTTCTGAGGCTGCCTGGAATAAAGTCTCACAGAGGCACTGCACTGTCTAGGCAGGGGTGATGAACAGACAGCTCCTGCTATTCACAAACAAGGAGCAATTGGTTGTGGATGTGGCAATCAACAGCAGCCTTGGCCGTCAGCAACCATGAAATAATGCGAGTTCAAAATCCTGAGGGGGAGCGATGAAGGCAAGTAACATCGACTAGAGATCCTGGATTTCAGGCCAGGTTGGCTTATTCAGAGGAGTGGTAGGTAGGACCCCGCAGGAGGCAGCTTTGAAGGTTCATGAAAGCTAGCAGGTCATTCAGGACAGCCTCCTTCAAAGGAGGAGACTACAAAGACTGTCCATACCATAACTCAAGAAGACAAGTAGGAGACCAGCCCAGTTAAACAGGGAATACAGGACTGAGCTCCAATGCAAAAAGACCGTATATGGGATGGGCTACAAATATTTCCCTGACATGTAGGCTTGGTTTCAGGAAAAACAAAAAATCACTAGCTACAAAGTTGCTTATTTCCAAATATGCACACAGAAATAACTTATTGTCATTTTAGAATCTCCTCTTAAAAGTCAAATGCCAGAGGTATTTTTAAAGCATTTGACTGCCTTAACTATATTAAGTAGCTACTTTCAAATTAATTAACTACTTATATAATGAGAGTTTCTCTGTAGTCTTGAACTGAGGTCTAAATATTCTACAGAACACAGAGGTTTCACCTTTCACTATAATGAAATCTACTAGCTTATGAAGTTTGGTTTTTTTCAAATACTGTTTCAGCATCAGCAATAATGTAGCCATTTAGTTAACTTAACATTTCTTTTTTTTACAGAAGTAGTGAAGTAACATTACGCAGGAAAACTACTGTCATAATCCATTGCTCCCTGGAATTTCAATATATATGTGCAATACTTACTTTTAATGCATCTTTGACTGCAGTCCTGCCTTCCTTTCCAAGGAAAACATTATAGGGGTAAAGCCTGTCAATAACATGCTGGACTGACATCATAGGAAAGGAATCCTAATTCAAAATAAAAAATACAAATTAAAAAAAAATATTGGCTCATTCTACCGTCAGCTATTAACCTGAAAACCCTATATAGCACTGAACTTAAAATAAAACTGCAAGGGCAATATACAAATGACCACTACATGCAGTGTTCAATCATATCAAAACAGACATTTCTCAGGTGCAATTCATTCTAATATAAATGTCTAAAGAAGATTAGAAGAACTATGTCCTAAAAATTACTTTAATTCCTGTGCATAAATGGAAGCTAAAGTGACTGGCTCAGGTGCCTAAAGGCATGTAAGGTTAGGAGAGGCAAATCCCACCACAGGTAACTGAGTTTCATGGTACTACTAGAAAAGAATCAATATGACAAGAAATCTGTATTACAATAATAACCTACTTATTCACAGCAATTTCTAGTATTTAATTTTGATTCTGTGACATTGTACAGATTCATACTCAACAAATCAATTACTAGAAATTTCTGAACAATTTGTTTTGAAATGAGTGACTAAGTACGTTTGCACTTTCTACACAAAATTGAAAACAACTTTTTTTTTTACCATGCCCTTGTTAGTTATAAGTACTAACTCTTTTATCAGTTGCTGCCTGAACTAGACAAAGATTCAATTATTTTGCTGCAGTAATAGAGAAAGAAATGGAAGTGCATTTATGAATACTCAAGAAACATATGCATAAAGCCTTTCATGGTGGAAAAAAATGTTTCAAAAAAACTGAAGTACTGCTTGATTGTTTGTTTCAAAAAAGACTTGCAAATTTTTAAGGACTACTTGTGTGTAACACTAGTGAAAAACAGTCAGTAGACTGGCACTACTTTTTTAAGCCTTCATCAAAGTAAGTAAAAAGTAAATAATATAATTCAAATAAAAAGAACTGTTTTCCAGTTACACACTTGGTTTTACATAGCCACCCTACTGAAAGAAGAGTTGCTTAGAAATTAAATCAGGAGATGCATGTTTTATGAAATGCATAATTCAATGCATACTTATAATCAGTAATACTATTTATAATGTTCCATATTAAGAAAAGATCAGTAAAAATAAACCATTTAAGGCACTGTAGTAAATGTATTGCTTAAAGGATCACGGAGCCCTTTAGTGCATTTTAAAAGCCCTCTGTCTATATATATAAAGATGTAACATATAATTTGTCCACGTTATCTCAAGTTAATAATAATTACAATGGCATGTATGAAATTAGCCTCTTTAGAACAGCACCCTAGAAAAAATTCTCCCTTTCAGGAGGCAGGAGTTTTCAACCTAAGAACTATGTTTTGGGACTGTGTGAATCCATGAAAGAAGATAAGGAGCTAGTCATTACAATGCATTCCCTCTACACTTTTAAATAGTTAAATCAACGAAGCTAGAAGTAGATGATGGCAGTGATACAGCATGCGAAGGAAAAATGCTGCAGCTAGAATGACTGAGAACAGTCGGCTTAGAAAACCAAGTGATTAAAACTAATTCTAAAAGAAACAGTTCTCATCTACCTAAAAAAGACACTGTCATACAATGATAACACTTCACATTCTCTAATGTAAAATAAAATTCTTCCTCCACTCCATAGTTTAGATAATAGCTTAGGGCTCATTTTCTTTCCATTGCTCTGAAAGCCATCTGGCATTCATTTAAAAATAATTTTTCAGTACAGGGCTCAAAGAATAAAAAGTTTCAATTTATTTTAAAATCCAACATGTATTTCTTTTCTAAAGCCCTCCAAATACCGTTTCATTTCTCTGAACTTGAATTTTAATCACTTCTTCACATCTGATATAGTACCACTAATTCAGAAATAAATTATGTCTCTTAGTGTTCAACACAACTGAGGGGACTGAGCACCACACTAACACAAGAAATTGGTATGTTTTAATGTATATAATCCAATAAAATATGTAGAAGTAATCTGTCACTGGGCAGTACCACAGGTAAAATGATGCACAGGAGGCACAACAGAAAATCCTAAGAGTCATTTCTACAGATTCCTGCACCTTGGAGAGAGAGTTTGAGAAGCTGTCCTGCTATTTCACCCTCCTGGGTTGACCACATCTTCCTGCATGCCAAAAGAGTACCTGCCTCTCTCTCTCTCTTTATACATATCTCATCTCCCTGATGTCCTTCAGGAAGCACCTTCTGGTTTTACTTTGACTTTTTACCATGTAATTATAAAGTCCAAAGGACAAAAGCCTGTCAGGGAAAGCAGAAAGAATGCCACAGCTTTACTCCTGACCTGCCTGATCTGCCACTGTGAACTCAGCAAGTGCACAGTTGTTCTATTTCCCTATGGACTGTAGCTGCCAGGAAGTATTGCACCTTCAAGTGTGCACAACCTGCATCTTCAGGTAACCCTCTATGTCTACCTTTATTCTATATCCACTGGCCGACCCAAAGACCTAATGTAGGCTTCATCTCATACAACTTAACCGTCTCCTATACCCACTTTTGAGTAGTTGGTTTGGGTCCTTCTAGGTGGCTATGGAGAGTAATAGGTGTCCTTGTAATGCAATCAATTTGATTTACATGCATACCATTAACTCTGAAGCACTTCCAGGTTGTGATTTTTATTTCTCTCTGCTGACTACCTCAATGTCATCAGGTAAACTGTGGATGCCCTTAAGTCAAGTAAGATGATTTACCAGAACAAAAACCATTACTTTGAGCACTAAGATACATTTAATCACATCACAAATCTTGTGTCATGCCATACTTTGTCCTTCAGTATTATGCTATATACTTGGTTAAAGTACTATCCAGAGAGATCTGACTGGGGCTTTTTTCCCCTCAAACCATCCTTAGTTTTTCTGGGTTTATTTTTCAAATGTTAATGTTAATCTTCTTCTAACAACACAAATATTCCAGATCTAATTTTGAGAAATTTTAAGCCCATACAGTTTCACAGCACATGTGTATGAACATACCAGAATCTGAACTGCAGCCGATAAGCTGTCTAAAGGAAAATCTGGAAGTCCCAATGTAGAAGATTCTTGAGAGCAGAGAGTTGTAGCAAAAGACAGGAGCTGAGAAATTCTGCATAGGAAAAAGTAATTACAGAGTTTTAGACATGCTATCTATATTTAAAATACTAAAGCCTAAAAAGTTAAATACAGTATAAGATGCTGAAATTGTTTCCAAGCACACACAAGTAAGGTGTGATTGAAGTTCTAAAGCATTAAGGATTCATTATATGAAGGCTGCATACAAAAAGCTGTGTGAGCATACACCCACACATATAAAAAAACTTCTTCGGTTCTGGTCTCTATGCAGTGATAGAGGATACAAAAATAGCACGGAATCCTGAAAGGACTTTGCTTTTCTTCATTCATTCCATTATTTTTTTTTAATTATGAAAAATTACCTCTCTGTGGAAATGTTTGATCCAATTGAATATAATAGCTGAAGATGGTCCTGAAAATAGAACATAAAATCACAGATAAATTAATTTTGGGATCATACTGTGGGTCACAGCTTATGATGTATGAGGCATTTTCTATTTTTCCCTCTAATTTAGACATGAGGAGTCTACTCGCTCCTTGACACAGACTTAATTTTATTAACAAAAAAAAAAAAAAGATAGTATCAAAACTTTCTTTCAGGGTTATATTGTTTTATGGAAGTCATTTTTCTGATGCACCATTCCTTGGCACTTCTAAGCCTGCTTTTCAGGAATTTATTAGACCCCAGTATGAAAAATACCCTTTAAGATAAATTTATTAGGCTAGGATTCTTTTCAGAGGTGAGAAAAACATAATGACAAAATATTAGCCCTACTCAGTATAGATAATACAACTCTTCTGCTAGGAGACTTACCTTAAAGGGCAGATGATAAACATCTCTGGCTTGAAATCGAGAGCGAAGGGGCGGATCCAAAGGGTTACCAGAGTATTTAGGTACTGGCAGGCCCAATGCAATCACTCGAAAATCTTCACTAACCCGAACAATCTTCCATGCATCTAACTCTGATTTTGTATGATCCTAAATTAATTAAAATAAAGCAACAAGAAAAACAAATTACATAATTAAAAACTTATGATGACTAAGTTGCAGACTGACTAACAGCCCTGGTCTTTCAATCTAAATGTGCTAATGTTCTTATCTTTCATTCAGAGGGGCTAGAAAGCATTGAACTAGTCAAATCTGTGGATGGTAAAAGCAAGTTTTTCCAAAATGAACGTAGATAAAATGTTTGATTAAGTGTAGCTTTCAGGCCTGTAGCAATCTGACTGAAGACCCCACAGATGGTTAAAGCTGAAAAGGTATCATTACAACATTGTTTTCACGAAGAACAGAAAATAAACAGACCACAAAATTTATTTTATTCTAAAACATGAGAAGTGGGTTACCATGAGCAAGGTTTTTCTCCTTTTCCTCCCTCTTATACTGTAAAGGAGACTAAAATCTGCATTTAAAAAGTTTCATTTACAAATTATACTTTATTTATAAGCAATAATACAGATCTAGACTCCTTCAGGAGGACATCAAATGTTGTATTTAACTTGTCACGTAACAGATTAATTGCATACAAAAAATGCACTCTTTAGTCTTCCCACATCATAGTTAAGTCTTCCTTGAAACCATACATTAGTACATTTCGTGCAGACCTAGATGTACAGTAATTATTCACACAGGAGAAGAGAAAATGAACATTAGCTTATATAATACCGTATTCCCCAAACAACAAAACAACAGTATTAGATTTAGTATTGTAGCAAGAGATTTATTTAATTCATATACTATTAGCAGTGTGCCTGAGGCACTACTTTTGAAACATTTTATCATTAGAAAAGTGTTAAAAAGGAAAAAAGAAGAGAGGAAGATGCTTTGCATAATTGCAATCAAATCCTGTCTAAGTTTGGATTCTCATTTTCAGTCTTTAATTACAATTACATTTTAAAATATAATAGTCGTGCTTCCTACAACTGCACCTACTAATTAAATATCATAAAAATGTTTTTGGAAAAAGCACGGATCAGAAGAATTCTAACCACAGATGAGAGGCATAAGAAATAATGATATATTTTCAGAAATCCACTACAGTACTTCAGCATGGTTGGCAACTTCATACAATCAGGGTCAATGACAGAAAGCTTATTGCAAATTTCCTTCCTGTGCCACATGGGTCTGAATTTTGTGCCTAACCACAGCTAGGTATGACAGACAGACACATGAGCAAGCAGCTGTCAGACTGTTAGAAGAGACTAACAGGTATGTGATCGGAAACTACAGTACATGAAAGTAAGATGCAGAGTACTGCTGGAAACTGTATGATAAAAATTATTGAGGTCCCCAAAAGCCTGAAAAGTATCCACCCAAATTTAAGCAGTAGGATTCAAAGTTCAAAAAAAACGAAAATGGCTAAAGTAGCAATGGCAGCAAATACTAAAATGATGTTTTCTATTAGAAGAAAATTCTCTAACCATTTCTTATAATTTAGATTGGCTGTTTACATACTCTTGTAAATTAAAGGCTGGCAGCACTGACGGATGTAGTGTAGCTCATTCTGACCTCACTTTTTTGGTATCCTAACATTTTAAAAGCTTAGCAACAAGGCTAATACAATGTTGAAGCATTATCTGAACTTCACAGAAACAATTTCAACTTAAATCTCTTTTCACAAGTATATTTTAGTTACTCTCACATTGTGGCTTTCACATTTTAGAAACACAAAGGCTTCATACAAGGTTAACATGGACTACTCTTTCATGGGGTCAGACAAGACAGATGAAAATTTTTTGTTGTTGTCACAAGCAGTACTTTGACTTCTCACATAGTCTTCACCTTGCCTATTCGATCCTATGTGACAGCCCAGAAAAAAACACAGAAACCTTGGTGAGATTTCCCCTATTTGACTCGTAACTACTTTCCCCTTCGTAACAATATTCCAGTGCTACAAAGAACAGGAAAACAAACCAAAAAAAGGAAAATCTAAACAGCATTTCCATACCTGCAGAAGTTTGTCGTAACGATCTGCTGACATGAGAAAACGACCATCTTCAAGCTGCATTTCCCTGTTCTCCAGCAAATTGTTTAACACTGGCAGGACATTCCGCTCGGCCTTCTCCAAACCTTCCAGCACAAGGATTCTGCCTTCAGTAGCCGCACGAACTGCACACTTAAGAAGAAAATACAAAAAAAGCTATTATAATAGAAATCAACATTGCATATCTCATTAAATCCTGATGAAAAAGATTCTCCAATTGCTTCCCAAAACAGTCACTAAGATTCATGTAAAGTGTGATCAGTAAGAGTGACAGCTGACTGCCTTAACAGCGCTACACATTCATGAGCTAGACTTTTATCTCCTAACTATTACAGGGACTGACAGAAATAAGTTCCAGTATTGTACCAAGAGAATAAAATGCAAAACCTTGCAGACATTTTAGTGTGTACCCAGTATATATTAGTACGTAGCACCCTTTCTTTTTGGTGTTGCATAATATTTTGTATTGTCAGGTATTTTAACACCATCTAACAATTCTAGAACAGCTATTAATACAGAAAACATACATTCAAGGTAGTTTTACATATTTACAATTACATTAAAATATGTAGAAAAAAGTCAGGTATTCCTTTGCATTGCTCCGGTTAGGCAGCAGCGTAATTCATCCTCGGCAAATTCCTTTAGTCTGACTAGAATGTACGTCTACTTAAACCAAACATGGATGATAAAAACAAAATAGTGCTATAAATAATCAGACATTAAAAATGTGAAAAAAATTAAAATATTTGGAATTTTATTCCCTGACGGAACGCAGTCTTCTACACAACCAGAATAAAAATGTAGCCATTAACTTGATAATCCTTTAGAGCCTTTGGGATAGAAAGATAGTTCTTTTATATGTTTCACTTCATTGGTTGTTTATATGTGGCTGTTGATTTAAGTTCATAACATGGAGCCAAAATGTAAAACTAAACTCTCGTGCTGGTAACTTTGTGTAAATTAACTACACTTCATACCTAATATTCACAATTACTGACCAGTAAGAGACTCTGAAATTCAATGTGTTCTTGTCTACTTCCAATTTGCAAAAGTATCATCATACCATAATGGGGCAGGTTTAGGCACAGGCAACATTTAGATGCACCAAAGAGTCTTTCTTTGTATTCCTATTACATTTTAACACAATTTTAAACACAAGCACAGTTGCAAAGGGAAAACAAATGTAATGTCTTCCCAGCATGTCTCCAGGCAATCCCCAGTATCAATACAGGCTGAGGGATGAAGGGATTGAGAGCAGCCCTGGTGAGAAAGACTTGGGGGTACTGGTGGATGAAAAGCTGGACATGAGCCAGCAATGTGCCCTCGCAGCCCAGAAGGCCAACCGTCTCCTGGGCTGCATCCAATGAAGTGTGGCTGGCAGGTTAAGGGAGGCCATTCTGCCCCTCTGCTCTACTCTGGTGAGACCCCACCTGGAGTCCTGCATCCACCTCTGGAACCCTCAGCACAGGAAAGACATGGACCTGTTGGAGCGAGTCCAGAGGAGGGACACAAAAATGATCAGAGGGATGGAACACCTCTCCTGTGAGGGCAGGCTGAGAGAGTTGGGGTTGTTCAGCCTGGAGAAGAGAAGGCTCCAGGGAGACCTTCTTGCAGCCTTCCAGTACTTAAAGGAGCCTGTAAGAAAGATGGGGACAGACTTTTAGCAGGACCTGTTGCGATAGGACAAGGGGCAATGGTTTTAAACTATAAGAGGGTAGATTTAGACTAGATAGAAGGAAGAAATTTTTCACAATGAAGGTGGTGAACCACTGGCACAGGTTGCCCAGAGAGGTGGTGGATGCCATCCCTGGAAACATTCAAGATCCAGTTGGATGGGGCTCTGAGCAACCTGCTCTAGTTGAAGATGTCCCTGCTCATTGCAGGGGGGTTGGACTAGATGAACTTAAAGGTCTCTTCCAACCCAAAGATTCTATGATTCTATCAAAATCTCTGATGAATACAATAGATGCCAAAAATTGGGACAAAGAAGGAAGATATGAAAAAGAATAATGAAGAAGCACCAGAATAAAAAATAACAGGAAAAAAACCCCAAGAATTACATATGAAAGCAGATGTATACAGGGCAAGAGCATAAGCATAAACTAGAAACAAAGTACAGCACAACAAATGAATTGCTACATGGTACAAAGCGCACAACAGAATCAGAGACCCATCTGAGAAGATAAAGACAACACTAAATGATAAGACTAACCAATTTCGATGCTTCTTATGTACAGTATAGAAGCATAAATAACTCCAGGCAAATTAGTCATAATGCAAGATTTTCACATCGTTATGAAGATGGAAATATTGCCTGTATCTAATCTGGATTCAAGCAAACATTACTGAAAAAAGGCACTCACAAATCCTGGTACACATCTCCAGATCCAGTTCCCTTCTCTGAAAGACATTTTTTATAACATTTCAGTATCTAATCTCATAATCAGTATCTGAGGAACCTGGAATGATCCCATTAAACAAGTAACAGTCCTCAGATTATTTCTCTTCCACTGAATCAGCAATTCTTTCAAAAAGCTATCAGTATGTGAATTGATTTATTTTTTGTTAATTCAGGACATCATACTCTACAGGCAACTAACAGGCAATATAAAATTCCTCTCTCCTTATCCCATAAAATTTGTACAAAGGACAAATTTTGTACTAACATTCTTCTCTAGGAAGGTCACTGGTCAAGTAAAAAATCTGCTCCAACCTGCTTCAATAGAAAACCTGAGTCTCCAGTGGTCAGTCCAATACCTGGCATGAACAAAATGCTATTTTGTCTAAACTCAGTTTGGAGATATAGCCAGAATATCCTTTAACAAACAATTTATTTGCCAAGTTGGTTGGATTCTGCATATTACAAATCTATGAGGACTTTATGACTGAATTTTACTAGCCAGAGGAAAATACACATTCTGTTCATATGGTTTCAAAATATTTTGAGTATCCATAGAATCTTGTTGACTCATGTTGAGACAAACACACTATGCATGAAGTCTTGCTGAAATAACAGCCTTCCAGTATCAACATAAGTCTCTCTCCTGATCTTGTACATGAAGGCAATCTGCTGTAGGGGTAGACAGCAAATATCAGGAAATATGTAACAATCACTAACTTTTAAGAAAGAAGATGCTCTCTATTAGCAGTGCAATCTTGAGAAGCAGCCTACTACACTGTGTTGCCTGCTGATCATCAGCTTATGGGATCGAAATTTTAAAAGTACACAGTTTCTGGAGCTTGGAAACTATTAAAAGTTTTTATTCATAATTCAATTTCTCAGTACAGTAATATTTCAAAAGGTATGCTACAGATGGTCTTTGCCTACCTATACATACCTTTTATAATTAGCTTCAGGAATGGCTGAATTCACAACCATGGTTTTTCAGTTCTTAATCAAAGACACCCAATGACAACAATAACACCACCACCATCTGGGTGCTAATTTACTCTGATTAGCTTTCCTCCAGATTGTGTTTCTCATCTTCAAAGCATATCTGAGATATTGGAAATTGTTCTCCAAAATATAATTAAATAAATGCACAATTCATCTACCTCTAAAGTTCTTGTGTTAAATAGCATAAAGTCTGCTCTTAAGACCAAAACAGCTACATATCTCTGGCTGAACTATGATATTTCTGCATTCTGGTTGGTAATGAGTAATAAGTTTTTGCAATAAGCTAGGCATACTACAAGGCATCCTCTGAATCATTATTTCAGTTTTATCTTTGTATTGATGGATTCATATGGAAACTAAAATGCATTTAAAAAAAAATCAGAGAAAGGAAAGTAAGTTTGCAATCTATCACTGAAAATAATCTTTTTAAAATGCTTCCAAGAAACAAATCTTCATAATTCTATAATGAAAACACAGAAATAGCTGTGCTGCCATCCCTCTCTCCCTAGCCTCATTTGTTCCAAATGTTTAACATAAACCACAATTTGACGGGGGGAGCTTATATTGTGCAACCTTGATGATAAACCTGAGATTAAAAGTATTAATTCTTGTTAAAAGGGATCTGTTAAATGTTTACTTTCTGATTTATTGTAACTGCGGCGAGGGACTACTTTGCTTATCAGAGAATTACAGACGCTGCTGCCTCCCACCCGTGGTCCGAGGGCTCCGAGAGGACGGTAACCTGGATACCTGCTCCAGGGAATACCTGCAGCTACCACAGGCTGGGAGTCTTCACACAGTGCAGTGTGAAGAACCTTCACACTACTACTTTCATAGTAATGCCTTTATGCAACAAATATGTAATGCAGAGTGCTTACCCTGGTTTCACACTGCACCTAAAAAAATATATATTTTTATTTTTAAAGGCAAAAACACTTCAGGAACAAGACAACCCTAAGCAGACTTTCAGTGTCTTTCCTGTAGCTGAATGACAGTGAGCTCCTCCACTTGAGCAGTGCAAAAGGTGTAAACCCCAGTTTTGACATAAATCACCGTGTATAAGGACATGGATGAACTTATACAATGTCAGAAAGGGAAGAAGGACAGAAAAAAGCTCACCACAATGGACATACTGAAATGCACAAATACCAGAGAAAGGAGGACATTTTTATAAAGCTAACCAAAAGAGTTTTAAGGGCATAAGAAATTTTAACAGTATCATTTAAAATACCAGAACTGAAATGGTAGTTCTCTTCCCTCAGGAAAATGCTTATCGTAAACCAGGAAACTCTAGTTGCCCTGAAATCCGTGAGGAAGATTCTTGGGGAACTCTAAAAGGCTTTAATTTTTCAAACCTGGGCAACATTCTGAATATGATGTACAAGCTACATTTCAGAACTCTATTAAAAAAATACACTGCTAGAAATTGCTCAACAGTAATCAGGAATTGTCTCTTTTTCAGGAGCTACATCAGCATAAGTTTGGGGTGTTTTTTTTAGAGGATGACTTGCCCCTGCTCTGAAAACTTGCTCCCTGTAATGACATCTCAAGCACAGCAATCATAACTACAATGTGGAAAACAACAGTACAAGTAGCTCAGTGAACACGAGAACTAATGAGGTGAAGTCTCCCTATATCTGCAGCCTACATTTCATATGTCCCTTCCAATGCAGTATCTTGTTCCCACCACCCACACAATATCCCACACAAACTCACCCACCCAAGTCTTCCCATTCACTCCTGTAACTCATACACATCCCAACAATGTAATGTCCAGAGGTCTCTTATGGTGAAAAGAGATCCTTAACAACCATCTGGTAAAGACAACACAAAATTTTGGCTAGTTTTGAGCTAACACAGTGCTGACTGGCTGCAGCAGACTAACAGAACTTGAACTATGAAATCCATGGTGCAGCCTGTCTTCCAGGGATGGGAGACAGACATTAATTTGAGTCCCTGCAACCTACCAAGCTACCAAATATCACAAAATTCAGAGGAAACTGTTATCTTCTACATTTCTTTCCATGGGTCAAATACAATTAATCAAATTTTTCAAATTTAAATCATTAAAACTAACCAACAAGTAAAAGATACCAGAAAAAGAAATGACAGAGATGCAGAATAGAATATGCTATGAGCTTTTACTCCTCATTTTACCAGGGAAGAAAGAGGACATTGACCAAGACTTGTAATGTACTGTAAATACCTCAGGTTACTCCTTTAAGATGCAACAGAACTAGTAAGATCATCAATTTTTTTATAATACTTCTATGGAAATAGCAAATTATCTAGAAATTTAGAGACAGTCTAAAGATAGATAGTCTAAATATAGTCTAAAGATCGTTGAAGGCAGTGAAGCACATAAGGCTGTCTCCTATTGGGGAATCTACTTTGTTAGATTTTAAAAATATCTGTAAACAGCATGTCTAATGGTATGCCTCTACCAAAGAATATCTTTCAAGTTACTTGTTCAGTTTTAAGGTCTCTTAATTCCTTAGTTATTGATTTCCCTCATGAGTTCAGCAAACAGGAAAGAGCTGTTGAGCAACACTGAAGTGGATTACTATTTAATGGACTGAAGTGATAACATCCATCCGCCAAAATAAAAGCATTGTCAAAAATTAAATAGTAAGATAAAGGGCTATTAAAAGCCATGTTCAAACAGTGTCAAAGCAACAATGTCAATTTTTATAAAAACTTACTGTTAGCTTTTTCCTCAAATATTTGTAAAATCTTGTGTTGGCTGTTTAAAATAACATGTATTTAATAATAAAGTTCTGAATGCCATTCAAAGATGAGATTACATCATCTAAAATGTGTATTCTATTTTTTGTTATAAAATTTTTCACTTTGTAGATGATGCTAAACTACAGTTTTGCATTTTACAATTTAGGCCACAAACATACTGAGTTACATATATTCCAAATGTGGCATTCAGGTTTTATTAAAATCAATGTAATAGTAACTAACGTGGTTAGTCAAATTAAAAAAGTAACTTAAGAACTAAATAAGTCAACCTTTTTCTCCATCTGTAATGGGGAGGGGAGCTAAATCTTCATTATTAAGCCTACACACCACCACCCCCCGCTGAGTAAATCAAGTGTTTTCTGGGTGGGTTTTATAGCTAATTTTCCTCTGGGAGGTTACAGAAAATTACAAGGCAGGTTGCATCTAATACTGTTACTCACTCCTTTTGTATTAAAAAAACCCAAAAACAAATAAAAAAAAAGATGACAGAGAAATCACAGTATACCAGAGTACTGTTAGCCAGGCTAGCTAACAACGCGAGACTCCAGCTGTCCGCATTAGTTAACGCTTCAGTGAGGAAGAATGGCCTGAACGGGTGAGCCCCTAACTCATGATGCAACACCATGGCACAGAATGAAAAGCAACTAAAAAAGAAACAACCTGAGTTTATTGGAGGTCTGAATCAAAAACCTAGGCTAGAAAAGTTTACCCTAGGAAGCGAATTGACATGTAATAAGATCATAAATATGTAAATGTGACAAGAACTGAAACAGTCTTTCATTTCACAGTCACTGATTTTAACTTCCCCAGCCATTGATTTCAGCTTCCTCCATGTGATTTTTTTTTTTTCCTTTTTTGAACTACCACACATCAAATGATCTGTTTTATTTCCATCACTCCTTCCCCTAATACAACAGTCAGGTGTTTTTACCACAGTGCCTGCAAACTGTATTTACAAGAGATTATGTCCCCACCTAGGCAAGGTCCAGCCATTTTAGCTGCTTTACACCAGGTATATTAGTACAACAATACATTTAGACCAGACACGTGAAATATTTCGCACGTTGGGCAGACAGCAGGCCCAGGAGCAAGCAATCTGAGTTTCTGAACAGATTTACCAGTGCAAATATCTACAAACAAGGAAACTTAGAGGGTTTTACCTTCTTTTTATACAACTCTTGTCTTCTAGACAAGAAAAAGGCAGATGGATTATTTAATTTTTTCTTCCTGATGAGTAGCAGAATAAAAAGAAAATTAAGGACTTCACAGATACCTTAAAAATGATGAAGTTACTTATCACTTGTAAATCGCTTTGATTCAGAGCACCATCCATCAAGTCTATAATGCCTATGAATGTTACAACCCCACATATTGCAAAGTATTGCCCCTTCCCGCACTGTAGGAAATATTAGCTGAAAAGAAAGGGGAGTATATATGTAACAGATACAAACATAAAAAAAAAACCCAAAACACACCCTTGATTGTAATCTATAAGGAATTATAATACACAGTCCTAATATTCCTCACATTACATCACAGACATTCATCTATATGCCCTCTACATCAAAACAAGATAACAGAGTCTGAACTGCTAACCTAACAAATCCAGTTAAATGCTGACACTTTTAGAAACATAAAAGAAGAATTGCAAATGATTAAAACAAAATCATTTCTACGAGTTAAGAGGCTATTATATAGGGGTCCTTATAATAGAATCACAGAATCTTTGGGTTGGAAGGAACCTTTAAGGTCATCTAGTCCAACTCCCCTGCAATGAGCAGGGACATCTTCAACTAGAGCAGGTTGCTCAGAGCCCCGTCCAGCCTGACCGTGAATATTGCCAGGGATGGCGCATCTACCACCTCCCTGGGCAATCTGTGCCAGGGTTTCACTCATGTCTTACTTTATAATTCTCTTTCTAATCTTTTTTGATTAAAAGAAATCAAACTCAAGTCTTTGTAGTGCTACTCCAGGGGATTTCGTGTCACATTCATTTTAAAGACCGGGTAGTTTAAGTTGTCATTTCTGTCACTCTGGGTGTTTAATTGATTACTACATGACATCTTTCAAGTCATGGTAGAAGATAATTTTTCTGGTATCTTGACCATCAATTTTACATTTTATCATTGTGTAAGTTACGATGCTAGTGCAGTTATGGATGCAAAAGTAGTCTATTAAAATGAGTATGTCCACATAGTTCAAAGACACACCAAAATTCAATTTAATTCTGTATAGACAGAAATGACAGTGATATACATACTTATCCACTCAGTGGATAGAGCTTAATCAGCAAATCTTCAAAACTATGATATTATATTTGTAATTTTTGAGCTCATAACCCTACGATATTATTCTACTTATTCCAACCTCATTTAGTTTAGTTGTCCTAAACAGAAAAGAATGTACACTTAATAAAGTGGTCTGTGTTTGAGAAGCTTAGAATCATACAACAGTTTGGGTTGGAAGGGACCTTTAAAGGTCTTCTAAAGTCCAACCCCCACCCCACCTCCCCCCTCAATGAGCAGGGACATCTTCAACTAGATGATGTTGCTCAGAGCCCCGTCCAGCCTCACCTTGAATGTTGCCAGGGATGGGGCATCTACCACCTCTCTGGGCAACCTGTGCCAGTGTTTCACCATCGTCATTGGGAAAAATTTCTTCCTTATGTCTGGTCTAAATCCACCCTCTTTCAGTTCAAAACCATTACCCCTTGTCCTATTGCAACAGGCCCTCCTAAAAAGTTTGTCCCCATCTTTCCTATAGGCCCCTTTAAGTACTGGAAGGCTACACTAAGGTCTCCCTGGAGCCTTCTCTTCTCCAGGCTGAACAACCCCAAATCTCTCAGCCTGTCTTCACAGCAGAGGTGTTCCATCCTTCTGATCATTTTTGTGGCCTTCTCTGGACCCGCTCCAACAGGTCCATGTCTTTCCTGTGCTGAGGGCTCCAGAGCTGGAGGCAGGAATCCTGGTGGGATCTCCCCAGAGCTTGTTTCATTTAATGCAAAAGCTGGAACACATAGGGTAAACAAAACCAGGCATCCCAGGCAACATGGTTTGTGAAATAATCCTGGTGCAATACAGCTCTCAAGCACTAATAAAATGGCTTGGCTGCTCTCCCAATTGCATCCACTACCTTAAAATAATGTAGGATTTCCTTAGATGTAATAATTAATAGTGTAGGAAGCTGTAGTAGTAAGAGTTTAAACCAGAGGTGTTCAAGCAAAACTACATCAGAAATGGCAAAAAAAGGACATAAAAATATAAAATCTAATTCCTTTGTTTTTGAGAATACAATAGGCTGGTATTAGAATCCCCATACTGGTTCAATCAAGTTGGTGACTCAACTACAAAGAGATACAGAAACAGAAAACCACTAAACCACTATGCAAGACAAGCTCTTCTATCAATAAAAGCAAAATTTGAAGCTGCCATTTAAATATTTAAGTAATATAAAGTAATTGTAACTAATTACTTGATACACAACATAATTAACCCATGCAATAAACTACAGAATAAAACCAAGAGCTTACTTAATTGTCTCAATAACAGAAATAATGACATTTCTGAGGCTTTTAACAGTGAATTAACAGCTGAAAACCAAAATTAATGGCCCACGATAAAGACAGGAAACAATTTTCTGATGTCAGTACTTAAATGAAAACAAATAATTTACCATTACCTCATTATAAGCCCTTTATTTTAGAGGATTTTAATTGGGAATGAATTTGATAATTTAATGTTTACCTTCATTTTAATGGTCTCCTATTTTTGAGGTAAATAAAACCCTTCCACCTGCCTTCAGATATCTCTTCTAACGTCCTAACTCCAAATCTCCCATTTGATTCACTCGAGTACTAAGAAATGCTAATATGCGAGGATATTTGATACACTGGCCCTTCAATATACATTTCAATGCAGAATGTCAATCACTGCGTCTAAATGACCATCTTCCAAATCCATCTTAAATAACTAACTGCTATCATATTCAGTAACTTCATGTTAAAATATATCAGATGTTTTGAAACCTCTGAGATATCGATTTACAGTATTTAACATGTCACTATTAAATGTAGAGCTATAAACAACCATAGTATCTTAACAACCACTCACAGAAAACTTTGCAAACCTTTGTGGGTCTGCAAACCTGATGATTCACTATATGAAAGTTATTTCTGATAACACGATGCCAGCTTTTGTTACGCTATATTATTATTCAAAGTGTAAGATAACTACAGTACTATATTATGACTTGCATGCAAACAGCCTCATTTATCTTAAACAGCTAGTTTTTATTTGACCCACAGGACTCATACAGTGGATGTTCTGGAAACCAGACCTTTCAAGCTTTGCTGTATTTTCTTGGGTGTCCTGAAGAGTAAACATGAGATTCCACAGGAAGGGAAACAGTATGTAAATCTGAAAAGCATAGCCTGTATCTTCAGTCCCTCATATGAGTTCACCTTCTCTTCACGTCACCTATGGCAGTGGGAGCAGTCCAAGATCTTTTGGGAATATTTTGCTAAGGCTACCCACTGATAGCCTTCCTCTCTTGAAACAGTCCATGGTCTGGGGTTTAAAGAAGAGTAGTGTCTGGCTTCTGTAATGTTTTGAATTGGTACAGCCATCTGCAAACCTCAAAATCATTAAATGAACTAATTAAAATTCAAACCCCAGTGTAACCTGTAAAACTTCATTATTGAGCTGTAATTAGATATGTAATGGCTCTAAACATAACTATGTACACCATTTTATGTGTCTTTAAAGAAAACGTAGGGTCAGAAAACTTGAGCTGAAATATCACTATGAGATTCATCTTTCATGTTTCCAATATTTTAAAAGTGGTCATTTAAATACCAATGACGGATTTTCTTGTTTTCCCTTCAGACCTTAAACATACATTGGTTATATATATGATAAGTAATACATGAGCTGAGAAAAGACATCATGATTCCAACTGATTTTAGTACTTTGGTATCTTGCTAAAGGAAAGGCTTGGTCTGAAGTACTGCTGAATTCCAGTAAAATACTGTTAACTGAAAATTTCCAACAGATTGAGGAAGAAAGGTAATTTTAGACCTTAACCTTAGACAGTTAATCTTCCTAGGGTGTTCTTACTGGAGTAAGATCACTCAAAATAGCTTGTACAAAGTGAAGCAAGCTGCCTCATATTTATATTGGGATCAAAGTCTTCATACAAATACAGGGTTAACAGACCATCTCACATCGTGGTGAGCTTCTTACAGTGCCTGATACAGTGGCTCTTACAAATGTCAGTTAACTAATGCTCTTACACCAGGGGTAAATTACCTTGAGTATCCTGTAGCAAGCTTGAGGATAAAGCGGTCCATAACAGCATGGAGCTAACATGAGTTAATGAGTTAACCCCACAGCCTACACAAATACTCTTATCCTCTGGTAAATGAGAAGCTATTTACAGTTCTAATCCACGGTACAGTACATTAAATTATCTCGTATTGTGCAACCTTCATATTCCCAGACAAGCATGAAATTATTTGAAGTCCTAGAAGTAACTAAAAAAATTATTTAGATTAGTTGTTATCCTTCACTCTGAGGATCTTCCATTGCTCAAAGTCATTTACTGTGGTTTCAAGAAAATCTATTTAAAGGTTTCTTCAAAGTTTGGAGGCTGAGAAAGACATCATCGGGAATTAGAAAAAAAAAAAAAGGAAAACATTTCTTTAAAATAGAGAACAAAACTTTCAGGTTCTTTATCCTCTCCTCTTCCCATTTCCCTTTCCACCCACAAATCACTCGTATGATGGAGGTATCATTAACCTCTACAGCACCAACAATTGAAAACTCTTTTAGATAACACATTTAAACTCACACTACATGAGAGGAACTGACCCACCCTATTTAATTACAAACCTAACTTCTATACAAATTTCAGTTATCTAGGAAAACAGACATTCTAAATTAAGCGTATACTTTACCTGCATAATCAAAAGGGAGACATGCCATTGGTAACTTACAGAGAAATCTTACCTAACCTAAGTCACTCTATGGTTGTACTAAATCAGCTAATAGGCTGGGGCAATACTGATGGCAGGAGTGTTTAATTCATTATTTTAGTCCAGATCAGCAGTAAGCGTTCAAAATCAAATCTCCCAATTGTCTCCATTGAGTGTGCTTGGGTTTCACAATACAGAGCAGTCTTAAAATACATGAACTAGACTCTTTTTCAATGCAACTAGATCAGAAGACTAATTTCAGGAGTACATCTAACATGTTACAGGTGTCAGGGAAGAGACACACCCAGAAATGTACTTGTCTAACTTCCACAGAATGGATCTCACTCCTTGTTACAGAATCATATCAAGTAGTCTGCCTAAATCAACCCTGTAGTACTCTTAAGAGAGACAGAGTAATCTTGGATTTTGGTATAGATACCATTTTTTGTAATAACAAGATCAAGAGTGTTATATGAGACTTTCTAACTGCATCAGAAACATGTCAGTCAGTCTGGAATTCATACACCAATTTTTCATCATAAAAACCATTACTTTCTCCAAACTACTTGTAAACAATAATTAGGTGGTATGTGACTGCAACTTGCCTGATCAAGATAAAAAGCACTGCCATCTCGGATCTCTCGTCGCTGTTTGAGGTCAGTTTCTGTGGTGTCCCTTGATAGTGCAATATATTCAACCTCCCGCTTTGTTAGCTCCTGTGGACAATAGTCTAAAGTTATTACAAAAATAAGGCTATAAACCCAGTAAGTGAACTTTAACAATAGGTCTCGTGGTATAATCATACAAAAGAGCTCTAGGCAGCAGCACAGTGATCTGAAATAACTCTTAACAAAATCTAATATCTCATTTTTAAAATGTTTACAGTGTGCTCTGCCTCAAACAAAATGGTTTGAATTTCTGATCAATAAACTTTTATTTTCCCCAAACCTGTTGTAAAAACATAATAACCAGCAACATATTCTTTCCATTGAAAATCTGTAACCTCCTCTAAGTTAATATTCTGATTCTGGACTCTGAAAAACAATCAGCATCTGCGAATCATGAATAAAAGTCACAAGTTTTCTGTAAAAGACTGAAAAGCTGCAGCTCTCAGTGTTCAGTAACACTTATACTGTGATGCAGTTGTGACTATTAAATGCACATGCTTTGCCAGTACACTGATGAACTATATTGTTCTTATCCTCTCTCCCTTTAATGTCATGAGATACAGTCTGCAATTGTAAAATTATAGACTACTTAAAATTAGAACCCCTGGGTTACTGTTTTGTTTCTTTGATATCAATATGAGATATACTTAGAATTTTCTACCTTAAAGGAAAAAAAAAAAATCCCCCATGTATTTATACCTGATGCTCCTGCTACTTCCGTATCTGGGTTATCATGCGTTCTGCTAGGAAACTAGTAATGCTGAAAAGCTCTTAGCCCTTACCCCTCAATTAAAGGTGTGGTATATTTAATAGATCTCTCTTCAGAGGCAGCTTTTAAATGGAGTTGTATGAAAATAACAAGCAAAGATATAAAATCCCTTTAAAATTATTTCCTTTCCACTTTTTCAGTGCCTATTGGTTACAAAGCCACCAATTCCTTTATTCCAATTCCTCTGCAGGTAGGGACAATTGTACTTTCTTACAATTAAAGGAAAAAAATATAAGATGAAATACAGGAGAGTTTTCTTCAACAATTAGCCCTGTGTATGTACACATAGTAGTAGCTTTCAGTAACAGTAGATAAGGCTTACATAGCTTCATTAAAGGGGCCACAGCTCACATGCAAAAACCAGCCTTCACGTAGTTGTTTGGCATGGCATTGAAATAGAAAGCTGCAGCCCTTCTAATACAGTTCGGGTGCATACAGAGAGTGGTATAAATAAGACACATTCTATGTCCCATGCCTGGATGTCAGGTGTTACCTAAGCCCTCTTTTTAGATTATACCAAGTTCTTCTTATTTATTTTAAGAAATGCATCAAACTATCAAGTAGCATATATACTTTGCCGAGTTAAGAAATCTTGGTTCTCCTTCCAAAGGTCAAAATCTTGCAGCTTTCTCCTGTATGCTTCACCTCTGGGAGCTAGTCTTTGAATTAGTATCTTTTAATTTTTAAAGGAATGGCTGATCTTAATGACAATTGTTTATACACCTCCATTTGGGATCCTTCTGCCCAGCCAGATTCTACATAGAGCTCATGGCAGACAAAGTCCTACACACATCATCTTTTGGGGCAGACAACTCCCTCCTCCTGATCATTTAAGAGCACTGACAATTTAAACATGAAATTTTGTACACAGTGTTGCCATGGTTCACGCAGATGGACGTAGGCAAGTCCTTCCCACATTCCAAGAGAGGATCACACATGCATCTACTCTTTCTAATACTTATACTTACGGTAACTGTTTCCAAGTGTTACTCAGAACAGTCCTTTCCCAAATCCTTTCCTTCTTTTTTTATATAATGAAGCAAAAACGATTTGTTGTCTGTAACAGTAGGCAGATACCTTAATCTTCTAACATACATAATGCCTAGAACAAACTGTTTCTCCATTTGTGATAGCATATGGTAACACAGTTTTCCAACTCTTTTCTTTTTTTCCCCCCGCTGGAGTTTAAGCAGAAAAACATGTATTAAAAAGTCTGCGCTTTCTTATCTGCCTATAACAAAAATTGAACTTGGGAAAGCACATTTATGGAAAAACTTATTTACCTCCTAAGTAGCTTGCTGCAAGATTTTCTAGGACTACCTTTTACAATTTGACTAGTAGATAAATGACTAACTGACATTAATGACTATGTCTCCAAGAATTTAAAGCAACACACTTACCAGATACTGCATGGCAATAGATCGCCGGAGAGGTCCTGGTGGACCAATAAGAAAGACATCTTGACCAAGAAGATCCTTCTGCATTATCCATCTTAAATGGTGGACTACAGACTGGGCCAAAGAATCAGTCACTTGGAAAGACAGACAAAGAGAACACCACATTAATTAATTTTGAGACGTGTTAGATACCTGGCCATTCACACATTTTTTTGTTCTCATCTCCGAAAATAAAACAAAGACTCAAAGGTGTGCTGCCGTAAAACTGAATAGCTGAAGAGCAGGGAATTCCACATAGAGTTTGTATTAGACTACTTAATTTACACGTAAGTTTATATACCTATCTTGCCCATTGCCTTCTTCTCTGCCCAATTTCATCGTTAAAAAAAAAACCACAACAAAAACCAGCCAAAATGTTGTTGATTCTCATTTCACATTAAACTGATCAATGCAAACACTGCTTTTTATTACCCAATCTTGAGGGGACTTCTCAGCATCGGTTAATATAATATAGATATGTTATTAATAACTTCTAAAAGATTTATCCAGCCTATATCCCAATGCTTCTGTGATGAACTTAAAAAAATAATAAAAATACTATGCTTGCATCAGAATAAGATTAATGTTCAGGGATATATTTAATTTGCTATTTTCTTAACAGACAACTGCATTCCTTTACATTGTGTTTACATTTTAACACAATACAACACAGAATTAAATTATCAAGGAAATGCAAACCTTGCAGTATCACTACATCAATACCACGCAGCTTCCAAAATCATAACAAAAAACAACTCAAAGCAGATCTACTTATATCTACTAAGAATACCGTCCCCTTTTTATTTTTAAAAGCAATAACCTGATTATAATTAAACTAAAACCTTTACCACATCTATGCAAATGTTGGCAGCACGGGAAAGAATCACGTAGGAAGAGCACGCTGAAGGAAGGGTACCATTTCTGTTGCCGTACATTGCTCTATCCCTTCACATACCCTCCCAGCAAAGCCTGGCCCCTTCTCAGACATAAGTAGAAAGTATTAGTGCAAGAGGAGAAGGAGAACACAAGCAAGCCAGGAGGGAGATTTACGTATGCATGCATGTATACAGTTGCTTTCAGAACAATCTGACAAGACTGATGATGGGCTTTGAAGCTGGAGCCTCAAGGGTAGTGTCCAGGAATGCTGAAATGCAGTAAGAAAGGAGCAAGAGGTGATGAAATCTTCAAATTAATACTTGGTTACTTATGGCAATTGGAAACCAAAATTTTAAAAAACAAGCCTTGGTTCTACATCAGCTCTGCTGAGGCAGGGGAGGCAGTACATGCGGGGCAGAGTAAGGACAGCAAGCAATAATGTCCCGCAGTTCTGAGGGGTTTCAGTTCAGTGTTGAATCTTTGTATACCAAAATTAAAATTAATTTTCCTAAGATCATAGAAACAGTATTAAATAACTGTATGAGATTCAGGGAAGATTTTCCAAGCGTAAAAGTGGCTAAGGAAAACTTCATAAAAAATTTTCACTGAATGTTTTAATCTGGTACTCAGAAAAAGCATCTGAAACCTTCCCCTTCCAGAGAAATCTGCTATATCCTTACCATCAATATGAACAGGAATAACATACATATATGGGTGAGCAATTTGTGCATTAAGATTATCAGATTAATTGTAAACAAACATTTCAGGTTTGCTTTTCTGTTCTGTTTTCTAAACAAATGTCATTAGCATGACCAGGATTAGTTCTTATATATGATATGGTAAGACCATATCAATGTAAGACCATTTTCTTCTTTGCTGCAATACTGTTTTCCAAAAGCAATGCACATCACACATATCACATGCAACAGGCCAAATGCAAGTAAATTCCTCGCAGAGAATAACATATTCCTTTCTAGGAGATTTTCAAGAAAATCAAGAAAGTTTCTACTACATATATTCCTTCAGAAATAAAGGGTAGTGGAGCACAGCAGAAGAACTGCTCTATCCAAGCTTTGCTACTGTACAGGTATAGTAATTTGAAAAGCAACACACAAATAAAAAGTGTTTCACTAAAGGTACCGTTAAGACTGCAAGACAGAGATCTCACCAAGAGGCACATTCATCACTACTCATAACTGTTGTATGAACATGCCAATGTGCCTCTAGCGCGTTTTTATAATAGCTGTTGGTAAAGAAAAAAGTTGCATTACTTGAAGTGGACAAATGAGCTTGGAAATCTTGCTGAAACACTGAATTCTTTCATGTCAAAAGTCATGCATTAGAAGCATGGCAAAAACAGCTTTGACACAGCATGACTACAAATGCCTCTGGTGTAATTCACATTAATATGTGTAGCTATCTTTTTTTATTTTTAGGATGGCCTCAAGAAAAAAGCTCGGGTCAGACTTAAAAGCAATACCATAAATAGAAACAGGATTTAAGAATGTTCAGCAGCATCTGCAAGACAAACTGTCATGTAAAAGAGAACATGAGTGTACAGCATTCAAAAAAATCTAAAATCTTAGCAACATGTCTCCCCTGCAAACCTTAAGGAATTTCAGGACACTTATATTCTCATAATTGTGTTTAAACAATCCCAATTTACTCTGAAATATTAATACAAAAAATGCAACTTTTAAAAATTTCCTGTCATTTCCTAACTTGGCTTTTTTTGAGAAAAGGACACAAAAGACACAATTCATTATTGATACATTTCCTAGATGATGGTTCCACTGCTTCACCATTCTCCTCACATAGAAATTGCAGCTGAATCAATTATAATATACATTTTCAGTCACTGACCAGCTACAAACTCACTCAAAGGAAGCCCCTTACAAATAATAACGATAATTCAAAGCAAGCATTCCCTAGGGTGAATTGTCATGACAGCAGCTTCCACTTGTCAGTTCCTTCTATTCTAACATGCAGTATTTGTACCTCACTCCAGATATTAGGCCTACTTCAGTTTCTCAGTTATGCCCTTCTAAAATCAGAAGAATACAAAATTTTCTTTGTACGTGCAGTCTATGCCGCATAAACTGTTTCCAAAGCACAGTATGCTTTCCAAAAGCAACTTCAGATGCACATACACACCTTGAATATTATTTCTATATATTTAAACTGCTTTTACTGTGACATGTCAATTGCAAAGCTTTTACGTTTCCTCAACATGACTTGAAAAAATTCCTCTCTGTTCAAGTACTGTATATTAACTTTACTATAAGCAGCATATAATAATTTTCTACGACATTTAGAAGACAGAGCAAATTAGCTGAAAAAAGCATCAGCATTTATATTACAGCAATTTTTATTAATTATCCCGTGAGTCAGATAGCATCTAATGCAAACTGGGTTTGCACAATTTGTTTAGTGGCACTCTACTGATTTGCACTAGTTAAGTAGCTGGCCCTACAGTCTTAATCTGCAGGATGGTGCGTAGGAAGCCTCTACAGTGTGTTCTCAAAGACACCATCTGGCACATGCAGGAGAGTAGTTGGTGCTACAATTTGCTATTCCTGTGTATCAAGGATGGCCAGTGAAAGAAATTGCATTATACTGCTTTGTAATATGTGATAAGTAGGACAACACCTAGCAGAATCTGCACATACGTTTTGTAAAGTGAGCAGCTGAAGCTGAATGGAGAAATCCCCAAATAAGAAGAGAAGAAAACATTGTAGATAGATTTTGAAGCAAATGCAGCAGCTGCTCTTGTTTGATCCACAAATCAGCTTTTGATAAAGCCAAGACTGAAATGGCTATGCTAGCCTCGGAAATTTTCCAGTTCACTCATACTTGAATTCTTGGCACATGCTATACTCACTGAAGCCGTAAGATTCACTGGAGATAGCAGACAGTATCTGCTGGCAAGTCCTTGTGTCCCACTTACAGAAGAAATCCCATAAATGAAGGAGACGCCCACCTCTTCCCACTGTTCAGAGGCAGATAGTTAAATGAACAGATTCCCAAGAATACCTATTCCAGATGTGGTACAAAATACATTAGCGCTTATGTCTCTGTATGGCTCTAGTTTGGTCAATCACATAGTAACCAACAGGCACTTAGAAGACACCAATATATCCAATTTTCAACAGAATAAAAAAAGACCTTGGCATACCTTGAACCTTTGCTACAAGTGCATGTTCAGAGTCTGAGAACGGTTCCTTTTATCAGGGAAGGCAAAAGTTCATGAGGGGAAAAAGATCTCCCTCGTCTGATTACCAAGGGGGTCCTTTAGCTTTCCACAGCAGTTTGCAGTACATCCAGCATCGAGGGTGGCCACTGTAAAATACGGTCGAGGAAGGAGGGGACAAGGAGGGAGGCCTTTGTCTAAAAACAGAAGCATATTATAAAAAGGAAAAATGTTCAAACAACTGAGCTCACTGAGACTTATTTCACAGCTCGTTCAGGCTGGGTGACAATGAAGGAGGAGAGCAAGTGGCCCAGGATGTGGTGAAAAAGGCAGCATGGCTGACGTGAAGAGGGAGGCAACTCCTATGTGGTCTGCTTTCAGCTACTTTCATTTAGCACTTTGCAAGTAAAACATTGCTGCTCTTCCAATTTTATGCTAATGCACAGAGCCCAATGAGTTTACAAAGTCTCATAACGCAGTTACATCACAGACAGTTTTCACTGGAATACTATTTTTCCTCATAAATTTTTCATGGCAACAGTCTTCATTCCAAAAATTTTTGTTCTTGCAGTGGCAAGCAAACAAGTTGTGAGCCTTTGCAGAGGCTTAAAAAGCGGAAAGTTACTTCTTGGATGAGACCATAAACTCACTCAGTTCCTCCAAGTCAACTGCTTCACGGGAAGATGTAAGATCAACATAAATAAATCATATTTCTCCATGTAAGTATAAATGAAAAGAGAATACAAAGGAATCATGTAAACCCAAATAGCTTTCTGGAAGGAACACTGAATAGGATTCAGAAGACTAAGTTTCTCTTAGTGACATATAAACATGGAATAAATGAAACTATTCTTAGCTGGATGTACAGCTGGTAGGGAAATACCTAGCCAGAGCAGTTATCTGTGGCTTGGACTCCAACTGGAGGGACATATTGTGTCTGCTCTTGAGCACAACAGCTCAGTCCAGCATTGAAAAGTTAGAGAGATTCTAGAAAAGAGCAAGAAGAATTATCAGAAGTACGGAAGATGTGGAAAAGTTAAAGAATTCAGTCTTCGGAAGACATGACTGAAAATCATTTCTACTGTTTTCCAACTATGCAAGACAGAATCACAGTGAAGAAATAAGTAATCTGTACATCGTGGTCAAGCCCCAGGGAACTAAAAGTATGTCCAAAAAAACCTAAATGAAGAAGCTTTTTTCACAAACGAATCATTAATTACTGGAGCAAAGTGTGCAGCTAAGTTCTAGAATCTACATCAACAGCACATTTTAAGAACAAGGAGAACAAAGATCTCTCAAGGAACAGTTCAAATTCAGCCACCTATGCTTTGAGGCACAAGGAACAGTGCAGACCACTTCCTGAGCTCCACCCAGACCTTCGGTGAAGGCTTCCATCTCCCCATGTCTCCCTGTGCCTCACTCTCGGTATAGACAAAACAGGTATAATGGTGTAAAACATTCACATCTCTACTGACAAAAAAAACACTATTTCAGATTCTGGATCAGGTGGTAACAGCCAAGTAGCCTATCAGTACATAAAAACTCAAACTGCTGAAATAACCACCATCTCTGACAACAGGCATCCTTCCTTACACTAGCAAAGAAGAAATGTAACGACAAAAACCTTTGTTAGTGCAAAATTAGTGTCATCCTGCAATACAAAACCTGTCTCTGCAATGTGTTGCACTCTGACACTCAGATTTAAAGTAAACAGAGAGAAGAATGAACACACATTCCAGTGCAAATCTGAGCCTACTTTGAGCAATAACTGAACACATACGCTTGTCCCTGCTTCAGCACATGGTGCATACCACTGTGGGAGAAGGGCACAGAGGTGTCTTACTGTTAAGACAATACTGATCTTTTCAGGTGAAGAATAAATAAGAGGAACTGCTGGCACCACTGAGCCTACTACAGAGAAATAACCCCCATTTCCTCAACATTAAAACAGTTCCCTTTCAGGTACAGAAATCCATTTAGTGCTACTTTTTTTGTATTTCATTATTACACACACAAACTTTCTGTTTAAATCCCTCACGACAATTAGTCTTCCATATATCTCAACTGACAAAACTGACAGGATTTATCACTTAACCCCTTGTATACATGCATGTCACTTTTGATCACACATTGGGGAGGGTGGTCAGGCTCAGTGCACCTGACACAAAACCACACACAGTGTTTGAAATTTATCTTCAATGCAGTTGCATGTAACATGACTACAGCCAAATGTCCAAATGCACTTACACCTTCAGAGAGCCGCAGAGCCGATGTGGTGTTGCAACAGAACTTCCCATTTCCTGCCTTAACGAGGATTTGCCATCATTGAACAAAGTGTCCTGGAAGAGCTTTGTTAGGCATTGTTTTATCAAGGTTAATAAATACATAGAATGTCAGGTACGTTGTAATTTTCATAAAATTTCCAGAAGCCACTAACAAAAGCAGTGTGCTGACATGAACTCAATGGAAAAAAAAAAAAAAAGAATGCACATTCTTACAATTCAATTCTGGATCTAAACTATCGTGGAAAGCCATACAAAGTTTCTCCAAAGTATAATTAAAGAAACAATCATGCTTTTCAGGCATGCTGAGATTTTTTAAATGTAGGTTTTATTTCTATTGATAAAAGAACAAGCAGTGCAAAAGTAAGTGCGCTCTTTCTAGAACGTGTCAGACACAGTTATGACAGAAATCCCATTAACAAAATTCCCTTGTGTATGGCTCATTTTTACTTGTCACTTACAAAAAGAAAAATAAGAACAATTCAGATTTTATGTACTTTTAATTATCACCTTCCAAGAAAAAGCCATTTGGCAACAACAGCAAAACAAATCACAGAATCACTAAGGTTGGAAAGGACCTTCAAAATCATCAAGTCCAACCATTAATCCAGCGCCACCATGTCCCCTAAACCATGTCCTGAAGCGCCACATCCACATGTTTTTTGAACACTTCCAGAGATGGTGATTCCACCACCTCCCTGGGCAGCCTGTTCCAATGCTTGACCTCCATCTCGGTGAAGAAATTTTTCCTAATATCCAATCTAAACCTCCCCTGGCGCAACTTGAGGCCATTTCCTCTTGTCCTATCACTAGTTAGTTAGGAGAAGAGACCAACACCCACCTCGCCACAACCCCCTTTCAGGTGGTTGTAGAGAGCAATAATTAATTATTAATAAAATTAATTAATAAAATTAATATTTTACATTAGCACACAAAATGGAGTACTTCATACAGAACGTGTTAGGTACCTAGCATAAAACCTGAAAAGCAAGGTCATGAAAACATAAGATAATCAGCAGTACCTATCCTCTCCACTTCTGCAAAATGTAACAAGGTTCAAAAAAAGATTTAAAAATCAGTTTAATCTGGTAACACAAAAAATGAAGTATTTTGATATCAATTAAGTGACAAAATAACAAAGGTAAAATTTTGTAGGTACTTAATCCATTAATATTCCTTATTGTGTTATAATTTTTTTCAGATTTTTAAGGTTATTTTTAAGCCTAAAAGAATAATGCTGAGTTTAGAATAAATTAGAACATCCCTAAAATTTCCTGTAAATTATAGATATGCACTTTCAACATTACTGTATTTTAACATGGCTTTTATCTAGCAGAATAATAAAAACAGAAACACTCTATTCTACACAAATGATGAGCTAGAAAACAGTATTATATGCAGTACTAGTAAATGAACTGTAACTGCTTCAATTCCCTCCTCTTCGTTCTTACTCCACTGAAAACATTACAATGTCTGAGATCTTCCCAGGGATACTTCCCACTTTATTTCTAGTCTTAGTTTAAAAGAAATCAGGTAAGTACCACGGTCATTTAAATGTAATATTAGTTACTATAATAAAATTTTAAATTATGCAACATTTCAGTTTATAGGTTAATATAAATATGCAATTACATTCACCTATTTTACACCAAAACATCTTGTATCTACTGCAGTCATTCACACAGCAAAACAAAAAGTACTCTTAGAAGAAAAAAATGTGTTCCCTTAAGTAATGCATGTACTCTCTAAATGCCTCACAAAGAGGAGATAATTGACATGAAACCAATACAATCTACTTAATTTCACTAAAGGAATGTAACTTTATTCTTCACAGTAACATAACCACAGAATTTAAGCACTAAGGGATAAAAAAAAAAAATCCTAAATTTAAATATACAAAGAAATTGTCCTCAAGTATCTGACATTTATTTTCTGCTATTAAACACACAAGTATTCTTACTTAAATTAGCTTAAATTAATATTTAGGTTTACAAGCAAAATTCTGTACCTTAAGTAATCCTGCTGTAAGTACATGAATACTGTTGAACAATAGTATCCCAAGCATGACATAGGCTCCTCCAGCCATGATTATTAAAAAAAAGAGAAATAGCTAATACACCTAATATGTGCTAATAAACGTTACTTTTAGTTGTAGTAACAGATTTTAGCTGAGATCCAGTTCCATTTTTAATAACTTTTTTTGATAGCAGACTAGTTTTCAACCACTTTTTCCTTCTTATAATCGTTAACTTGAAAAATCTCTGATTCTTTGATCCTACCAAAGGTTTTCATACTTCTCTTACCGTCCCAATCCAAAGAACTGAAAGAGATGCTGTTATAGTAACTTTGAGCTAGCATTTATCTCACTGAAAAGCACAGATTGATCAAAACATGTAATAATGACTGGCATGGTGTGGAAGAGGGGAAGGCAGGGAGGCAGTGTTAAAAAATTAACACATTTGGTACAGCACAGAAAACCAGAAAGCAAAACAATCTACAAGAAATATAAATATGTGAAACAGATCACATTAGTCATTGACATAGACAACTGATATCCTTACTTTATGATGAAAATGAGAAAACAGGCATACAGAATAAATGACAAAAAGCAAAAATTGTTCATTTAAGAAGCTATAAAAAGTAATAATACAGAGAAGCATTTCTCAACTGTTTGGCCACATTCCCAGGGAACTCACAAGATATGGGATGTGTCATTACAATCTAAAACAGAAACCCTTTCCTCATGGGCTACCCTGTAACAGCATGGACTGATATATGTCATAGGATATCTTTGGTACCATAGATCACCTGGCAGGAAAGTGTCACAGTGTGATGCCTACTGAGGTATAGGAATTAAGCAGCCCATGATCCAGATGCATACCAGCGATGTGGCCTACCAGACCACTGGCAGACTTCACACTCATCAAAGACAAAGCAAACAACATCTCCCTCTATATTCCTGCTACAGCTCTCAAAGGACAAACATTTCAGAAGAAAGGCTGCACTTCAGAAGAGAGTCAAGAAACCGTAATCAAACATGTCAACAGTGACACAGATGTAGTATCCCACAGTTACTACAAAATAAGGAATCAAAGAATCACAGAATGGCTGAGGCTGGAGGGGACATTTGGAGGTCATCTTGACCCTGCTCAACCCCCCTGCTCAAGAACGACTCACTTGCAGATACATGGTGCAAAAGGAAAAGCTCAGAAGCTTCTCAACAAACAAACAGGAAATACAGATAGCTGTGAATCCATGACATTTTTAATAAGGTATCAAAATATAATGTGAATTAATTGTGAGTATATTTATGCACATTGTTAATGTGCATAATTGTCTGTGACTTTTGGAAGTATTTGACAGCATTTTTAATCACTATGCAATTGACTTCTCAGTAACTTGATGGATTGCAAAGATCTGTATGTTTGCTGACAACAGTAATGTGACAATCTGGGTACACTAAGTATCACAGTAGAAAAACATCATACATCTGCCATACAGCAGAGAATTCCTAGGACATATAATCATATTGCAACTGAGTGATAATTTTAAACTGCCACAGTTTTATGACCAAACAATTTGAGATTACTGTATTATTTTTGGAAGTAATTGCTGGATGACACCCCTCTTGAACAAAACATTTAAACATACAAATAGTACTTTACTGTCCCACTGACCAATGGGATAAGCTACCTTGAAAGTTAAGAGATTTCTACATAACCAGCTGAACCAGAGAAATACTGAAGAACTCAGCAAAGACAGCCTTATCCAAATTGCATGCTTTTTCAAAACAATATTTCTTACACAATTTCAATGAAGTCAGTGGGGCGACTTCAGTGAGTAAAAGTTTCTAGAACAAAGCCCTGAAATCCATTCAAAAGGAAAGGAGATTCTTACTGTAGTTCTGCGGAACAAGTTCAGGGTTCTTCGGTGTTTTGAGTTTAAAGGACACATCTCCAATAGTGACAGTATCACCTAAAAAAGAAAAAAAAGTCATCTTTTAGTTCCCTGATACTTTTTAAGTGTACAATGTCCTTAGAGTAAAGTTTAAATCACAGGCTTGCTGTGCTAAGGCTAACTGTGTGTTCACAAAGCAGTCTCTAATGTGTTTGAGAACTACTGGTTTACTAATTAGGCTCTGCTGCTTTTCAATAGATCAGGTACCAGAACAATTTTCACTTAATTAATATTCGTCAGTTTTTTTCTTTTGTGGCTGTTGCTATAACCATAACTAACTTTGCTGGGATCTATGGAATTGAAGCTGGCTACAAAACCATGTTCCAGCTACCATCGTTGATTTCTTGAAATTAAATCTTAGCCTCTTTGTCTCCAGAGATAGCAGTGAGAAACACCTGTAGGGGTGATGACTTTCCTGAGTTTTCAAGCAGCCTAAAACAGTATCTTTTGGATGTACAAAATGACATATTCACGTCAGTGGGCCTTCCCTGCACTCTGACTGTATGGTTGCAGAAGCTGACACCCTTCTGAGGTTTGAGAGGTCTCAAGCATTTCTTGCTCTGGATTTCACCAAAACTAAAGCACCTGCCATTTTATTTACTGGTCTTTTACTGGGACCTGCCTGTCTTATCTGTCTTTCTGTACCAGCAGGCTCGAATTAAATTGCAGAGCATGTCCTGTGTACTTGCTCATGGAAATCAGCGGTGCAATTGAGTTTGCAGCCAGGAAATGGGCGAGCACCAACGTGGCAGCGGTCACACAGAAAAACAGCACAACACCCAAAACCCGTTAAACCAAGAAAATGAGCTGCAGAGTGGTAACAAACTCAAAGTTTATTTTTTTCAAGAGATCAGGCAAACGAGTTCACAAGTACGAAGACCATGAAACTAAGATGACTCCAGTAAAATTATGTTTTTTCCATTACTGTTGCTGAAGATAATACCACCTTCACTACCCAACAGGCACTGCAGTGCATGTGTGAGGATGGAAAGGATTACTGGAACAAGACCACTGCACAGGGCTGCAGTTTTGCCACAGCACTCTGATTATACCACCTTTCCATGAATTAAGGCCAAGTTTTGGAACTGTTTCTCGTGCTTTTCTCAGAAATGAGATGGAGAAAGTACATAGCCCACAAATAAGATCCAATTCTAAAAACCCTTTGTAGATATGCACCTTGTCCTGCTCCATCCAAGAGGACCCAGTCTATGATTGCCCATCTCCAGCAATGCATAAGGAGTAAAAGAGTTCGGAAGACTAATGCTGGAATCAGAGAGGGAGATGCTGATGAGGAACCTTGTTCAAATCAGAGGCAACTAAAACTCCTCCCATACATACAGTAGCTCTCCTTTCAGTCAGCAGGGACTCTAGTTTTGCACCCAAATGCAGTTCTCTTCCAGCATACCCAGATGTTAGTGCTCAACTCACAGGACTGAGAACCCCCAGGTTCTGACGTGACTCACACAACCCCTGGGAAAGGTTACACATTTAGGACTAGACTTACAGCACCCAGAGAAGAATCATCCACAGCCACAAACAGGAAGCAGCAAAGAAAAGATTATTGCTGATTTCCTCTCAAATTTAAGGGCTTAACAACAGTCATAGAATCATAGAATAGTTTGGTTTAGAAGGGACCTTTAAAGGTCATCTAGTCCAACCCCTCCACAAAAAGCAGGGACATCTTCAACTAGATCAAGCTGCTCAGAGCCCTGTCCAACCTGACCTTGAATGTTTCCAGGTGAGATGCTGAGACTAGGATTCACAGCTTGACATACATGTCTACACATGGGTCTTTATGTTGTTCCTGAAGTCCAAATAATCAGCCCCCCATTTCTTCCTTAAAATATTAGCAGAAGGCGGTAAGCTGGTGGTTGTTCCCATATTTTACGCAACAATACAGTGCTTCAATATCCAGAATGTGGGAGATTTGGGCAACATGAGTAGTACTAAATAAAAGGTAGACAAGGGTTCATCCCTGGTCCTAAGGACAAGCAGCACCAAGCATTTCCCAGCCTCCCTGCTAGACCTAAGCACCCTCCTCTGGCAGATCTGTGCAGGAGCCAAGAAGTGGCATGGTCCCAAACAGAGCTGGGGCTAAGTTAACCATTAGGCAGCAGTCTAAGGCTTTAGCTCATTTCCCAGCCCTTGTTAAATTTGCAGTTGAAATGCACCTAAGAGTACCGTGCCCTCTTCAGCCTGAAGCATTCAAACTCACTCCAACAGAAAGATCCACAACGGCTTAGGGGCCTGGTCTCCATTCTGCGAACCACTGTATGTCTTATTTAAGAGTCATTGGACAACAGACACAACCACTGCAGGCAGTAAAATCTAGGCTTTGGCTCTCCCTGGGTTTTGCCCACTTCTCTAACTTTTAAAATAAGAACAACTATTTTACTGCCTAAGCATCACCTCCCTTTCCCTTCTGCTGTGGCTCCAATCACTCTTTCTCACTGGAGCACAGCTAAAGGATTGGCCAAAATGCCTCCCAGTTGATAAAAGCATCCTAGGAGCCCAATGCTTCCTGCAAAAGTTGACACCTCTCTCATTAGCTTAGCTAGGAAGTATTTTAACATTCTAAAAAGAGCAGGTTGCCTGATATATCCTTAGGAATTTAGTGCCAGTTTATTTTCTCACCATTCCCCAGCCAACATGCAATGATACAAGAGTACATGACTAATTAGCTCCTACTTTAAATCACCTCAGCTCAAGTTGTAAATACTCTCATGCATTCACAGTCTTCCAAAACACAGTAGGGACAAGATGCCGAAACAACAAGGTGTCAGACTTTTTCAATACATCAGAATGATGATATCATCTACAGAGAGAATTTTAATTACCAACTTTATTGGCACAGTACTGGAAAGTCTTAGTTGATTTCCTGTAATCCCTTAAAAAAAAAAAATCCCCTAAAATAAAACAAACAAAAACACAACAAAAAACACAACTGAGTTTGGTCTAGGTGAAAAACAGAAAAAGCATCTCTTCTGGTGGTATTTATGTCAGTCCATAAAATGCTAACCCTTGATCAACACTTTTACTCATGTCCAAAAATTCCACAAATATTCCAGCCATCAATGGACACTATAAATTTTCATGAAAATTGGGCTGGGAGAGAACCATATGTAAGATGTGGAGAGAGCTGAGCACACAAAATCCCTAGCGTTCAGTCAGTGTATTTGGCTTTTAACAGGTTTGTTGCTGCCCGGAGACAAATGTTGCCTCCAATTTGCATCTGTCCAAAAAGCAAAAGTATTAGCAGCATTTAATAGAACTTCAAGCAACAATAAACCAGGACAGCAGAGTCTATTATCCTAGCTAAATGAGCACAGGGGGATTAGCCCACTAATCTTATCACACACTTCCACCTGGGCTATATTTTCTTGTCTCATTTGTTTCTTCTGTACTTGTCTAAAAATCTCATGTTTGGTTACTCCATTTCCACTGCATTTCCAAATTCTTTGAACAGAGGTGTCATCCCAAACAGGCTCTTTCCAATGTTTCACCAGCTGGCAAGGAACTGACAACAGCCTGTTTGGTAAAACGGTACTGTTAAATCAGCAAGACTCAAATTATTTGACTCCACTGCAAATTATGGAATAGCCCACGAACGCTCCAACCCATCTCAGAAGCTACTACCACACTACTCTGGACAAAAACTATACACATGGGGTTTTGCAATGGAGACTTCATACCCTGTATCAGACTTGCTTACGCAACCAGTGAAGATAAGAAACCAGGGGCACATCCCCCACACAGAAGACAGTAATCTTAGGTACCACAGTCTATGAGTAAAACAGTGGGATACAATGCCTGATGTACAAAAAGACATATGGCTGCTGAAACAAAACAAGAGCCAAATAAACCAGAATCCAAAAGGTAAGGGGGACATCTCATTCAGGGAGTGGACAACACACAGACAAAGTAGGTCGTTCAACTGCCCATGCAGTGTAGGTCAGAAATTGGCAGCACATAAAGATCATGGCCCAATAACAGGATCCTGAAGAGACTCTCTGAAACAAAGACATATGAAAACAGCCTCAATACATGCAATGAGCTCCTTCTACTGCATCTGAAACAGGCAGGTGTGAACTGCACCTCTGGCAAAATGGCAAGCCAGTAACAGCAACATACTGAACGTGATGCACTCTCTCCTTTAGAGCCACATTTTAGACAGAAAACAACATTAATACCTACATCTACTTTTTACTATAACTGACAAGGGCTCTTCAGGTGAGCTGGCTTATTTCTTGCACTCAGCTCATTGAGAGCTACTGAATAGAAAGGTACCACCTCCAACTCCAAGCCCCTGAGCTGCAGAGGAGGCAGCCGGAGGCTGGGAGAGCATTTTGGGAGAGCACCCATGCCTAAACACCCTGTGCTTTTATTCTCCCACAGCATCTCCTACTCACTGTTCTCCAATACGGAATAGTAGGACTCAATGGACCTTTGTTTTGACCCACAGTGGATGCTTTTATGTTATAATCTCAGCAAGAAGGCTTCTTGGAGATACAGCTTTATTGTATGCTTGGCACCTTTGACCGGTCTTCTATTTACAAGCTAGTATCACAGCTATCCTCTTATCCTTTCCCTATCCATTCACCCCACCCCGCCACCTGCCAAGAAGAGACTATTCCCTAATCCTACTATTTTTTGCTATATGTTGAGAAGAAAAAACACACTGCTGTTTAAATTATTTACAGCAACCCTGGTCATATCTGAAGATAAACAGATTACATCTAAACTACAATTTAAGAATTTAAGAAGCAGAAAAACGTTCTATTTCTTATCATCACCATTTTTCTGGTGAAATGACACATTAAGAAAAAAGAAGGAAATTAATAAATTTGAAATGGCTGTTTTTAAATAAAAAATCCTACAGTGAGAGAAAACATCCTGCACAGATCTATATGTATGTTTAGATTTTTGAGTGCACAACACAAACAGTTCAAGTCCCACGTGTAAATCTTTGTATTATCGTGTTTTTATAAGACACTACAATGAAGCTTCAAGGAACACTGAAGTTTTAGGTGGCTGAAATTATTACCTTTCAGCCTCTTTAGTTTGGAATTTATGTGAGATTAACACACTCCATCATCTTTGTATTTTACACATTCACTTGTACACAGACCAACCATCTGGTCTCAAAAGCCAGTAAAAGCAAGACCATATTAAAACTGTGAAGGTGCTAAGCTCTGCTAACATTAATTTCTGTGTGATTAGAACACACCTGTTAGAGGAAAGTTCAAAATATATATTATAATCAAATGTATATTTCCAGGTCTTAATTCATTATAGTGTGAATGAAAGGGCAGGGGGCAGGGAAAGATGCTTTTAACTAATACTTACCCAGCACATTTCCACATAGGTATGGAAAAGAGTGTCAGCCCTCATCCTTGAAAATCCAACTTATTTTGAAGAAATTACACTTTCAAGGATTTGTTTTTTCTTTTTCCTCAACTTTTCTGAATACATTATTGGGAAAGAAAAGCAGCCCTGTCTACACAACTTACATATTTCTCTCATTTCATACCAGCTCTTACTGGCCATCTTCATGGCTGCAAACATTACACACAGTCACTGGGTAACACTGTAACCTATTCTGCATCTTATATTGGTACTGGCAGACTCCCAAACATGAGTATGAGGGACAGAAACACCTTCCCTTCCCTGCACTCACTAGGTTTGCTCCTTGACCACCACTGCCTTCACATATGGAGGATTTGGAGCTCAGCTGCTGCTGCTATGATGCTGCAGACTGACAACACTGAAATAGATGGATGTTTACACAACAAACCCCATCTCGAACCTAAGCAAAAAAAAAAT
>NW_010531045.1:0-4347 GCF_000687285.1 Phaethon lepturus | reverse complement strand
CATTCCTGAGCTGTCATTAAGTTTTCTTTAAAAATCTTCAAGCTCTCCTGGGCACCTTCCTTCTTCATGGTTGTTATCCAAAGGACTGTACCTATCCATCTCTTGAATAAGCGAAAGCCTGCAGTCCTTAAGTCCAGGATCCTAATTCTGCTGTTCACCTTCCCAGCCTTCCTCCAGATCCACAACTCAGTCATGTTATGGTCACTGCATCCAGGCTGCTATCTATGACCAAACCAGCCACAGTTCTTCCCTACTTGTGAGGAGCAGATGAAGTGAAGAGTTACCCTTGACCAGGCTCTTTGGCATCTGCATTACAAAATTTTTACAAACACAGCCTAGAAACTACCAGGAACACATGCACAATGCCAGATTGCCCTCCTAGCAGATGTTTGGATGGCTGATATCCTCCAAGAGCATGAGGGCCCATGAGTGGAAGGTTTCTGCTAGCTGTCTGTAGAAAGCAATATCCACTACCTCCTCTTAGTCATATGGTAACAGATGCCCACCACGACCCCAGTGTTTCCTTTCAAATCTTCTGTGGCCAATGCTACTTATGTGAAAATTAGCTTACAATGTCTTAAAACTGTATGAAGATTCCTAAAGTACTGTTTGCTCAGTGTAGAAAAGCCAAACTATCAATCTATTCTAAACTCAGCTTAGGTATCAAATACATTAGTATTTCAATAATGTATTTCAACTAAAAAGAAACTACAACTAAAAATCAATAGAGTCTTTTTTAAAACTTCCCATTTACTGAACAGAAACTAAAATAGACAAAAGAGCTTCAAAATTTGCTGTGGCATCTCCTCCTATGGCAACTACTCTGAGTCCCTGAGTTTGCCAAGTAGGTTCAACTTAAGCCTTACGCATTAAAATGGGCACGACTTGCAGAACACATCAACACGTATCAAGACTGTAACAGTTGCTAAACAGGAAAATTTAAATTTTGAGTATCTGCCAATATTAAAACTCAGAAGCTATTTACTGACACCTACTCATGGGAACAATAGTGAAACCCTACCGAAGAGCATACAGAATCTTACCTGCCTGACAGCTCATCCCTTTCTTCCAGCTATACCAGCATGGCTAAAAAAAGACACTATTTTTTTGCCATGAACCTTTTCTCTCTTAAATGTTAGAATAATTTGAAATAACGCAGGCATAACTCCACAAACTTTCACGGGCAACTGGCTTTGAAAATTACTGTCTCCATTTGCTGCCTTTTCAGTTGTGCTGACGCAACAACTGTTCGTAAGGCCTCGCTGTAAATCAAATCACTGGAATCATTTCAGTCATCACAATGCAGCCCCATAAGTGCAACTACAGAGGCAATGAACAATAACAGGAATGTTGAGAGAAAAATGAAAGAATGAAGTCTCTTAAATACGTTTTTCCAGTGAAAAAAAAATTGTCAGAACCACGTTCCCAGCTATCAACACGTGAACTTCAACAAGATAATGACACAGATAAAGTTAGAAAAGGGAATGTGCTGGAAAGCATTTATAACCATCATCAACCAGTTCTTTAGTCTTTGGACAGTGATAGACCCAGAAAAAAAAAGTACCCAAAACCCCTGCTAAACCCCTGTATCTCATTCACAGTCTTCTTTCAGATTTTAAATTTTTACCACAATGACTTAGATCCCGTACACTGGTGATTAACATTACAGGATTCTGAAGTCTGATACAGTTTTCACAACTGACTGTTATACTCAGCAGATACTCTTGTACATATTACTGAGATCTTTTAGGCTTTAAACATGGGTTTGATGAAAAACTTGGGACTGACCAGGTTCTGGAGAACTGGAATGAAACTAGAATATATTTTGGTCTATGCAAGTGACAAAGTGTAAGTTGGTTTTATGTGCTTTGAGCAGCACGGAAGATCTTTCCTTGCCTGTACTATCTGACAGCCAATGATTTTTGTTGTTTCAGCTTTTCAATTTTCACCAAATTCAGCATTTCTTCCCACCAACCCCTTAAAGCATCTCTGATATTGCGTATTCTGTCAGATTTTTTCAAAAGTTTCACATTACATACAGATAGATGCAAATAATTAAATGCCAGCAAACTGAGTTACACAGAACTTAACTTTGTTCAGCTTATTCTGTGTTTAAAATAATAATTCAGCACAATAACTATGCAGTCAACAAAAACTTGATTTTTCTTCAGTCTTTTGGAAGGAAACATGAAACCTCCATTAAAAAATAAATCTGATATTCATCCTTCTGTTTTTTACTATAAATGAAGTTTCCCTCATTAAGTGAGTTGTGCAAATCCAAACCCTCCCTAGCTATTCCCATTATCCTTTGGTCACTGTGTGCCTCTGTCTTTCACTTTGAGATTTCTCTTAAGCTTTGTCACTAGATAGCTCTCGCAATTCCTCCACAGCCCCCAGTGCACCAGCAAGCCATATTCACGTTACAAAACAAAGCTAAAAAGCTGAGCAACACTCCTTTATACATAACAGGACAAAAACTGAGTTTCTCCTTTACACTTAAAAGGTACCATCACAGACAGTAAAGCCAATCTGGCAGGCATGTCAGATCCAAATTACTGGGCAGACAACAATTTGGTGTTTACTTGACTGTAAACAGCTTCCAGCCCTTTCAGTAATATTTTCTTTATCAGTAGGGAAGAGACATGCAACCTCAACACTGCTTACAACAATACTTGTAATTACAGCAGCTACATAGAAATAGCAGAAACACATATTGCACACAAAATTTCACATCACCTCTTTGTAACTTCAGTAACCTCAAAGGAGTGATAGGGCCTGCAAGAGGACATGCAATCATCTTCAAAATAAGTTTAAAAAAAACTAAACAAACAAAAAACCCACAAAAAATAAACAGTATTCCTAATACCAAGATCCCAAATTCAGAGGCACAGGAAGCACTATAATGAATGTCTCGGGTGCTGGGAGGGCAAATATCCCTAACATTATCGCTTAGCCGGCCTTTAATAAACTACAAGATTGTCTAGAGCCTTGAGATTTAAATCCTTCTACCAAAACTATTTACCATCTTTGATGGTTAACTGGGAATACTCCTATTATTCATATACAGTGTATTAATGAATATTGCCAAGTTACACTCAGTTACATTCCATGGCACATGGAAATTATGAAGTATTTTTAGCAATGCTGCATTTGCTATTGTTTCACTTTGCAGAATCGCTTCTTGTTCTTAAGGTTACTCATCCCAACAAAGGGCTGAATAGTCCTGAGCTACCTTCTTCAGGTACTTGTCACACAGATTGTTAAATTGTTCCCTTTTATTCCTATTTAAGATAAATAACACTATTTTTTTAATTACTTTGCACAAATATTTTCTATTTAAAAGTTCTTGGAGGAATTTTATGGTTATCAATGCCTCAATGGCTTCCTTCCTGAGAAACCTTTGAGAAATCAAACACATATTTAAAGAAATGGTCAACTAATAAACAGATACAAAAAAAATGAAAATGGAGATATATGGTATTAAAAGGGTGTAATTAACGGCTTTAGCGTGTACCTCAACTCAGAATCACTTGCTGTCATTCTATTGCCCTAATTTACAGCTGTTCATCACTCACTCTGTATTTAGCAGCTTTTGGCATTCATCCAGAAAAATGGCAGCGACCACAGGCATATATCACCGTTTCCAAACACCACTTCTGCTCTGCACAGGCCCCTCCTCTGTCTCAAAGGTCACCAGAAGATACTCTGGGACAGTTCAGGTCATCCTTCCTAGCATATGCAAGCTCAAGGTCAACCCCCTATAAGCTGCAGGCACACTCAAACACACATCAGCCTTGGCAACCCTGACATGGCTATGGCTTTGCCTTAGCGGAAGGACAAAGCCATGCAATGCAGAAACAGAAAGCATCCCAAGATGGTACTAAATTGCTTGATGGAGAAGAGCAGGTCTCACAGGTACAGGCTGTGGGGCTGCTCCTTGCTTCACTGCAGGTGAAACACTTTGAAAGAGAAACTATGGAAAAACATACTAAGCGTCCCTGCAACCCTGTGACCGAACTTTGCCCTCTCCTCTCACGCAGTACTCACGAGCATATGAAGAAACAGGGACGGCAGCACAAAATGGACAAACCAGCAGCCCATGAGGTAGTAACCTGCCTCCAGGCCTCCCTCAGGCCGCCTGTCTGAGGGGAAAGCGAGGCTGCCCACATCCCCGGGCCCGGTGTCAGGGCCTGGGGGTTGGCCGGTGCAAGGGAAGCCACGGGTGAAGGCTGCAGGGAAGCCCGGGCCGGGTCATTCCGAGGGCCGGGGGTCGTTACCTGAGCCGTGCAGCGCCCTGACCTCCAGGCGACCGGACCGCACCGCGGCCGCGCCGCCACCCAGCACCTG
>NW_010531044.1:120000-130454 GCF_000687285.1 Phaethon lepturus | reverse complement strand
ATGTGCTTTAGAAGCCAACTTGAAAATGATAAACCTTGCGGTCTAGTACAGGTAGAGATGTTCTGTAGTTGATGTGAATTTTTGACATTTTCTGCACACTCCCCCCATATCGTGAGAGACACTGGCATATGAACATTAAACCTGTCATGATGTGACTTAAACTCTAGGAATGCTCCTATTTAAGTCTATTTGGCAACAGGTTGTTTTATTCAGGTATTTTTACTGTTTCAAAAATCTGCAACTATTCTATGCCTTTACCTTGAAATTTCATTTATTATATCCTGACAGCAAAAGCTTCCTTTTAAAATTCTTATTTGAAACCACAGGCAAACTGCTTTTTAAAATACAAACACTGCTGAGATTCATCAAAAAGTAATGAATAATTTAAATTAAAAGAAAACTCTAAATTGATTGCTCATTCTCTGATAACAAAATGGGAAATAAATGACTATCAACATTTGGAACATCATGTTTTAAAGAATGAGTGCAGCATTTAACTGGCCTATGAGATCTATGAGATCTCCCATATTCTCAGACAGAGTGCTTCATTATCGAATTGCCATTAACCACTCTGTAGTTAAGGATGCTTTGAGCTTTGCAGCTGAAGTGCGTGTTCAATCTCACTGTTACAAATGAAAAAAAAAAAAGGTGCATATTTATGAAACTACACTCCTGGGATGCATATTTCAGCCAGTACTTAGACATCAATGTGAAATTAATTCCCTTGATTTTGATAGAAATACTCAAGGAAGCAAACTCAAGTGTGTGGGTACAAATATTAGCAGCCCTTCCATGTTTATAATTTCTAACAGATCTGTTAACTGTAACTACGGGAACAGCCATGGAAAGACAGACAAATATATATGTTTTGTTTAATGGAAGAATCCTCACAGTGCTTGATTATTCTTCTAGTGATTCTATGATTCAATGTAAATTCCCTTGATTTTGATAGAAATACTCAAGGAAGCAACCTCAAGTGTGTGGGTACAAATATTAGCAGCCCTTCCATGTTTATAATTTCTAACAGATCTGTTAACTGTAACTACGGGAACAGCCATGGAAAGACAGACAAATATATATGTTTTGTTTAATGGAAGAATGCTCACAGTGCTTGATTATTCTTCTAGTGATCTATGGAGAAACATGGAAGTTGCAGTTCTTTTAGATCAGACATTACATTGAAAACTCTAAACTGTCTCCTGATCCAAAGTATTACAGCGATTTGGTACCATTACTTTGGATCAGGAGACAGTTTAGAGTTTTCAATGTAATGTCTGATCTAAAAGAACTGCAACTTCCATGGAGAAACATGGTACCATTCAGAAATCTGTGAAATATAATTTAGAAGATGGCAAAAAGAGAAAGGGTGATGTGTGTGTTTCTTTACATACACAAATCTCTCTGAAACTGGAATACCCAGGCACCTGGAGCCTACGTGTCGGTCCAGACACTAAGAACCCACAGCTACTACCTCAACATCCTAGTTGACTGTGTGAGTTCAGAGAGCAGTACCGCCGCAAGGAAATCGTGACAACTCTCCTGCGACAGCTCAGCTACAGCTCCTAGGTCTGAGCCAGCTGTAATGACATCGACAGTACTGGCTTCCTGTTCGGTACAAAGCCTTACTCCACAGCAGCTTATTCCTGCTACTCTTCTTTGTCAGTAATTAGGCATGTACTTCATCGTCTAGACACCGCCTTTAGAGTGTTTCTGGTTCTTTTGGTGTAAATTCTATCATATCTTTCAGGCCCATGTATGGTCTTTCCTACTTCATGCCACAGTGACAACAGCACCAGTGTTACACAGTTATTTTCATCTGTTGACTTAGAGAAAAAAAAAAATCACCTTGTAATCATAGTAGACCTGTGAATCGACAGTTAGAAGGCTGCTGTCACCATGTGCAGGGTGCTTGTGAGGATGTGCAGCTACACACGCAACTGAGTGTAGAGACAGACACCTGAACAAGGAGTAAGAATAGGAAGTGGTTGAGGTGATTTAGAGCTGCACTGGGCCATTTCTAAAAAAACATACTCTCTTTTGTTTTCTTTTCCCATTTTTACCATTATTTGAGCAGACTGGAAAATTAAACCATAAACTGGTGTTTATTCCAAGAGCTAGTCTACCCAGCCCACAAACTTGATCCTCACAGGCAGAGGCAATGTAGGCTGACCAAGTCCTGTCTTCCCCCAGGGCCCAGGGGTGAGGTGCCTGGCTGTGGATTTGAACATACAACCTGCCACAAACAGAACTGCCAAGTACCACGTTTTTGACAACCTCCTCCCACTTCTGCTCAAAATGTCCTCAACATGCATTGTAGGCACCTTGCATTTTGCCTCTAGACTAACACGCAGAGACATGCACAAGGAGACAGAATAGTGAAATTTCATTACTAGCTTCCTAGCTGAGGTGTAAAATGAGGCTTTTCGGGTGCCAACATAACACGTTTTTTAACAACTACATGTCTTTTAGGAGGATCAGACTGAAAAGAATGACTTAATTTTCCCACGTTCCCCAGACATGAAACGATTTTACAACTTCTGAGTTACATTTGGTTGTTTGTTGACTCTCAAAGCTTGTGGAGGTGCCAGTTAAATTCAGTTTGTCCTGGGAGATGTTTCCTGCAGTCACAGGAGGATTCCATAATAGCTGTGTAGTAGTGTGTGCTGTGCTAACACAAGAGCAGTAAAGAACTTCTGGAAGGAGGAATGGCTTAAGTGGTGAACAGTATTATCCCAATTATTTGATACGTGGAAACGATAGGGACTAAAAGTGGCAAGGGCTCCCTCCTGAGAGAGGCTGCTGCAGGAATCCCCATAGATCCTGATCTCTGAGGTTTCCCTATCCCAGCACAGTATGCCTGTGCAGACTTTTTTGGGAAGATGCGAATTCACATGACATGCTCTGAAGTAGTTCGGAGCTTGCTGTGCCTCACTGTGACTCTGCTGAATGCAAATGTAACTGTGTGTGTTACGGGAGGCTGCCACAATATATACTGCACATTTCTTGTAAGGCAGCAGTAAGTACTGAGACAGGCCAGCAGTGAAACTATACATGGAGGTATTGTCTGCCCAGCTGTCTGAATTGTGTATTTACATTTTCTGTAATTCTGTACTGTATCTATCCAGAGAGGATGGAAAGTAAAGGGAAGGTACAGAGTTAGAGGAAGACCTGGAATCTAATAATAGTCCTTCAGATGGGCAATGCTCATTTTTATTCCATGTTTTATGGAAATAATAAACGTCAACATATAACAGGTTTTCCCCAAGGTGTCTCCTTCATTCAGCTACAGCATCAACTAAGATCATTTCAGGACAGTTATGCAATATTTTGCTTTATCCTTTTCACTCATTCCTTGGCCCTGTAAATATTCTGCATATCGTTCAGACCTCGATCATCACAAAAAATAGCTCAGCCTTTCAAAGTGACTTATTTCTGCACTGCCCATATGCTTCATAAACCTCAGTTATTTTGTTTTCAATATATGGCATGACCCCATCTTACTGATGTAAAGAGATATATAGTCAGACTAAAATAAGGGGCTGTCAGTCATTTTGGGATTTTCAGTTTGAAGTCGGTAGACCTGGCTTTTTATACTGTATTTTTTTCAGTTATTCCATACGTGGCTTTCATTCACCTTGGTTGCAACAGTGAATGCTTAGTAATTTTGTACTTCACTTCAGAACCCATTAAATGAGGACTACCCAGTTAATGAACTGAGAAAGGGTTGGTTTAAGTGATTTATGGACATAACGTCACATAGAAACTTTATAGCAGAGACATGAAAAGAATCTAATTCTCCAGAGCATTATTCTGTTGTCTTCACTGCTGCACATCCCTCTTCCTTCTTTGTCCTTCTTCATTCATTACATGCGCTCCAATCATGGCAACAAAAGAGGCAAGGGATCCTCCAGACAACAGGATCCTCTGTTGGACTAGATTCATCTCCCTCGGCAGAAAGATGAATAGTCATGTAAATGAAGATTGTCCCCTGGGCCTACGCACAAGGCAGCCAAATTAAGATTGCCCAGGGAGACTTAACATCTGGGTATTGCTGGCTTTTGAGAGCTGGACTTCGCAAAAGAGCGCTTTCCATTTTTAGTAAAAAGTGTTCTTGTTTATTCTGTTTTGTGGAATTGTGTTTGTACCAACGTAAGTTAGTTATCAGCAGGACACAGCAGAGACCACTGCCTGCGAGCTAATGGTGTGAATCAGGAAAGCTGTAAAGTGAAGCGTGGGAAAGCCTCACAATGGGGATCAGGGTGCAGACAGCACTGCTGTTCCCCTTCCCACTCGGCAAGCGGAGAGACTCACAATCTCTCGCTGCCATGCCTCATTTCTACTTGGAGAAAGCAGGCAGTGCCATAGGTCTGAGGCTTGTTTACTTTGCCTTCTCCCTTTGGGAACAGAGCTTGGTCGCATGGGCTCATTGAACAGTCCCTTCTTCCTAGCCAGCAAGCAGTATTTCTGTACAGGAGTCGCAGCAAGAGCTGTGCTGCCCTATTCTGAGCTGGCGTTTGCATTCCTCTAGTTTGCCCATACTGTCGCTAACGTAGCGCTGGGCCTAGCATGTCTAGAAGATTCCTGTAATCTGGGTGCAAATATGTAAACACAGTGGATATAAGGTTCTGTCCTATGGCATTTGGATTTTTTTAGTATTAGGTATAATAAACAATGGTTTTGTGCTTTCATTTTAATCTTGTTTTGGCATGGAAACATTTTTAACATGAGATAAAAAAGTAAGAGGAAACACTTAGTTCCATCTTTTAAAATAGGGGCTAATAGAAGACTATAAAACATTTTCAATCCCCAAATTTATGAATGCATACTGCTGAATTGACTTCATTATCACTAACCAAAGGATTTTCAAGGTACAAAGTTTATAAAGCATGAGCAGGATGTTCTCTAGTACAGGTCCTTTTCTTTGGAATTTACTCATACCAGAAATGCATCCAGACCCATCTCGTTTCAGAAGAAACATACTCTTGTCCCAGCCTTTCACCACCTGCTGGCTCCAGAACCCTTGGTTTGCGGCTTACTGGCAGTTTTTTCTTTGTCTCTGTCCCATAGAATTTCAGTGCTCTGCAGAATCGTGCTACATTCATCCCATGTATTTGAAAAATGTTACAACTTCTAGTCTAAGTCAGACATTGCAAATTCATCACTCAGAAATAATTTATAATGCTTTTGTTGCCACGAGCCAGATGGATGACACCTGGATTTGTGAGTGCTCTCTACAAGCGCCCATCTGTACTCACCGGAAGTTTTAATGAGAACAACTTCCCCTGAGGTACAGTTTATGAATGACTAAGACTGGGTGTGATTTAGACTAATAAACAATTTGTGTACCTCAACAAATTCTCCAACCACAAATGAGTACTGCAGTCTGATGCTAAATGTCAAATGGTCACTAGCTGTTTGGGCAAGAACATGAGGAACTGATCTGTAATATCAACTGCATGGCTTTAAAATGTTGACAGGTCCAGGCTTGTGACAAAATACAACAGACTTACTCCATCTCACATGTTTTTTCCAGCTACCAAAAATCTACCTGCAGTTTATAAATTTATTTCCCTATTTGCCTCTTCTACATTTGTAGATGTTTCTGCCATTTCAGAAACCTGAAAGTGAAATATTAATGGTCATCACAGTTTAAATGTCACTGAGCGTAGAGCCCGAAAGCACCTACACTGACTCTATTATTCCATTCAGTAAATCAAATTACTTCTTCCTTCCTGTTTCAACATGAGCCGTAAGCTCTGATGGAATTTCTAGATTGATGTCATATAGCGCAACAACCAAGGGGCTCTTCAATCTGATTCAACTTTTGTAGAATTTTGAACATTTACTTACAGAACATATTTCTCTCGAAGTATTTGCCACTTTTTATGTTGAATCACTGTCAGATGTCATGGTCTTTAGAGGAGACTTGTTTTCTTTGAAGGAAATAATATCATTTATGGCCAGAATTTTATCTGTTTTTCTAGGTAGGTACACAGGACTTCCAGAAGGGTGTGCTCTCTGCTCCTTTTCTCAAGCAGCTCTGGAAGCTCTCACTTCAGAGAGAGTACAATTCTTCTTTGCCCCCCTTTCCACTAGGACTTGCTGTCCGAGGAATAATCAGAGTTCTGCGGAGCTGGCGTATGCCAACAGGAAAGGCTGTGGCTCATCTAAGTGCTGTACAACGCACTGCAACAATACGGTGTGCGAAGCTGAAATGGAAGGAAACAGCAGATTCTGCATGTGCTGATCCAGTTTCCTAGCTTTTGTTTATGCTTAAGAAGACCGTGAATTTTCAGTTGACCTATGCGACTTGCAGCTTTTTGGGAGCTTCCGCTCTTGTTAAAAAGCCTGTCTGTCAAAAGGGCTTGCTTTGTGCAGTTTTTTCCTTACCAAGTAGTGAAACTTTGAGATGTAACCAGCTGTATCTTATTCAGCATGACAGCAATGAAATCATTTAAGCCACTGATGCAAATCAAATGTGATCTTAATGTTATTCCTGAAAAGAAACACTCTCAACAACTCCAGAGACCAAGGTCTCACTTGATCACGTGTAAGACAAATACATTCCCTTCATGCATTTATGAGTATTTGATTACTATTATTAGCATATATAGCAGTATTAGTCATGAAATCATTACCTGCATGACCTCTTTCCTGTCTCAAACTTAGAGCAGCTAATGGCTACATAGCTATTGCCTCTGGTTATCAGTCAGTGTTTTGTTACTTCTCTGAAAAGCACTTTGGTTGCTCTGCTTTAAAAAAAACCACCTTACAGAGCTCATTTATCCCAGCAAAGCAGGAGTCAGAATTTACTGGATTGGAAATAACAGCGCGGCTGTGTAGATGTGGGCTCTTCACATTGCCCTCATGGCAAAATCAGGACTTAAAGAGTATATTCACCTCCAGTAAGAACACACCTAGAATCTAGTTGAATGAAATAAACTGTTTGTTGGAGTATTTTTAAAGTTAAAAAATTGCAGGTTATATTAATGTTCTGAGATTGCTGTGAGGAGAATAATCTCACTGTGTCAGCTCATGCTTCCGTTTTTTTCTCTTTTCTCTGATTTAGAATTTAGTGTTTGCATCACTTTAGGATATAAATGTTAGCATAATGATATTATAAAGCTACTTACTCATTCAGCTCTACAGAACTTTTATTCATTAATTGTACAGTGACCAGAACAACCATGTCCTCATGCGTAATTGGGGCCATTAGCTATTGCTAAAAAAAAAAACTTTCCCTGGATAAGTCGTCTTTTATCTTTCCCCAGCTTAATTTGTATATTATCTATGAATGGCATATTTTGTCTTCAAAGGATTTTTTCACACTAAATTTTTAAATTTAAATAAATAATTATCAAATGAGAATGAGATAAATGCAGGTGATTCTATTTAGGTTGCAATTACTAACACCTTATAGTGTTAACAAAGCCATTAAAGAATTTATACTGGGTGAGGTTCTTCTCCAGAAATCCTCTCTCTCTTTCTACTTAGATTCGGCTGAACCTGTAAAGACCAGCTGAGTTACTCCTTGTTTATACCACTGGGAAGGAGAGGGGCATTTAACTCACAGCATTTTTTTTTTAAGCTTGTGACTCATAAAAGGTTTGCCAGACACTATTACCCTGTACAGTTGCCTCTGCAAATTTGCAGTCAATATATACATAAAGGTGATTCCTTCTGGACCTTTTTTAACCATAACCACTCCATTTTTTTTGTCTTCAGGTGTGGGTGGATGCCGGTACACAGATATTTTTCTCTTACGCGATCTGCTTGGGGTGCTTGACAGCCCTGGGAAGTTACAACAACTATAATAATAACTGCTACAGGTAATATCTTCCACGCTTTATTTTTACATTTAGTTTCCGTAATGGAAGTGTCCACATACTTAGCTTCGCTCACAAGTACTTCCCTTTCCCTTCTTGCATGAGTAATCATAAGCACGTGCACATATTTTACAAAAACAGATCTATAGTGTTATAATTGTTTCAGAGGAACTCTTTTTCCAAAATTTGGTGTTTTCATCCCTTTTGATCATATCCAACTGTTGCATAGCCACCAGTCACTCAGTACACACAATCGCATGTATAATATACAGAATTTCAGAAATGTATACCTGCACGTGTGTGCGCTATTTGATTGTATAATGTATATCTGCTTTAAAAAAGAACCCTACAAATAATTGTTATTAAAACTCTCCTGAGTTTGGTCTATGCTCTGAATGTCACTTTTCCCTATAGTTTGCTAGTAGAGATGGATAGCATTTCATTGCTTATCTTTATAGGAATCAGTAAGGAAATTGCTAATGAATTCAGTAGGTTTTAATCTTTCCTGAATCAATGTCAAAAGGATATGACTGGCACAAAATCCTCATTCCAGTTTACTGGCATGGGCACTACTATATGAGCACTACTATGATCTTCTGGCATCGGTATTTATTGAATTAGTTTTCCTACTATTCAGCAGCCTCTAATGCAAAACAGTAAATGACAGTTTGATTGTACCGACTCCATTATGATCTCCAACCAGAAAATTAAAATTTAATTTTTCTATAAAGGAACTGATACAGTCAAAAAGCAAAAGCAAAAGAACCCTAAACACACCACCTCCAATTTAATTTCTAAATTACAGTTCTAATTACTATTAAATTAATTTCAATTTTAATTTCTAAATTACTGCAATTTAAATTCTAAATTACAGTTTTACTTGGAGAGTTTGGGAGATGGTTTTAGGAGATGCCTTCTCCTTTCAAGGTCTTAGCAACAATTTGCTTTTCTGTCAGAGAAACACCAAACAGTAGGACCCTCCAGACAGAGAAGGAATTGGGAGACTGGAAACCAGAAAGACATGAATGTATCCACCAGCTGAATGTCTGCGAAGCTATCCCGCGGCAGTTAAGGGTGCTTTGCCATCTAAACATGCAGTGTAACTTAGCAGCAACATAAGTTACTCTTCGCTTGGCTACGACAGCCAAAATTCTGAATGTTTTGCTGCATAAAGTAGCTTAAGTCCCCTACAGTCTTCAGTGCTGATTGACATTATTTTCAGAGGAATGATAAAGATGCCTCAACAGAGGGTAATGAATGCCCCTATAGAACTGGTAATGAAAGTTTCCCCTAATTAGCATAAGTCATGCTTTAGCAAAGACATGACTCCTTTTCTCTATTATTTAATTTTATTTTTGTTTCTTTCAGACGCATCCCCTCTAGAAACTATTCTGTCACTGCCTCAAGGGCTGCAGTAATCTTTTTACTACGGTTTTGTAACTCATTACACATCACATTGATGTGTGATCAGAGAGCTTATGTAATTTCCCTTCTTTTCCTCTGACCCTAGCAGCATAGCTTGTAAAAAACATCAGCTGCTCTCTTTTTAAAGCTCCTGAGCAAGATGCTGCACCAGAACACTTTTTACTGAATTCAAGCTTCACAATTCCTCTAACAAAATGTTTTCACAAATTACCTGAATAGGACTGATTTTATCATGTCCCAAAGTATGATTCTTAAGAAATCTGAGGAAAGGGGCAGGAAGCTGCAGAAAGCAGCTGAGTTAAACAGGGCTGTTAACAGAGCAAGACAATACAAAGCAGCTCTGCAGTGGAAAGCAGAATTAAATTTGTATTCTAACTAGTACTTAAAAACCCTAAAATCAAGCTATGGATTTGCCTCTTGCAATACCCACAGTGTATGGTCTGCTTGTAACATCTACTTCCACTCTTTTTGCACTCTGTTTTAATAATTTTTTTTTTCCAAAGAGAAAGTAGCAGTGGAAAATAATGACATGAGGTATTTTAGTGGGAAATGGGAAAATCGAAACTGCACGTGGGATTTTCTTATTAGCAACTTGATCTAATTCATTAACACTGCAAATGAGTTGCAAACAGGTCACTTCACATCTTTGAATAGGAAATGAATTTTTATTGTCCTTACCTATCTTGCATTGTAATACATGAATACAGATCCTCCCTGGCTTTACAACTGCTTATATCAAAAGTGACTCATGAAAAGATGAAAGTAATGGCAGTACCATCAGCAGGCAATGCTTTCCCCATATAAATAAAAGAAAGGTGTACTGATGTTTCCTCTAATTTTTAGCAAGCCAAGAGCTCCTAATCCATTCAGACCTTCCTAAGGGATGGATTAACTTCAGACAACCTCGGTAGACAGAAGAGGAAACTGTTTTTGTTTGCTTCATGCTTTCTCTGCTTCATGCGCTCTGTATTTGCAGAACGGATCCAGCTCCCCGCTGTGGGGAACACCACTTGGTTTCACAGCACCACTCCTTTGTACTGGGGGCTGCACCTCAGCGGGGCAATTTTTATGTATGAGCCCCATGTACAAATCAGGGCTTAGCTGCCATGTTGCTGCTGTGGTGCAGAAGATAAATGAGTGATTTCACACGCTGTCAACACATGGACAAAACTTTTAAGAAATGAAGATGTGTCCTTCATCAAA